>NW_005871418.1:0-39174 GCF_000147115.1 Myotis lucifugus | reverse complement strand
ACGCAGAAGTGCAGAGCATCTGTCACACACAACGTGTCGAGTACTGATTGTGTGCGACTAAGTACTCTGGTGGCAGAGTCCAGTCGTTGCAACAAGCACAGAAGAGGGTGCACTGGGAGCCCACGCCACCGACAGCTCCCCGCAGTCAGAAGTGATCTGAAACTAGCAGGGGGGGCAGGTTGTAGTGAGCAGCCCCACAGAGGTGCTTTTTTGTTTTTTTTTCGACCCAGTGGGGAGGGAATATGGGGGCAAGCAGGCCAGCAGGGGGGGGCAGATGGGGGTGAGCAGGCTGGTAGGGGAGGCAGTTAGTGGCGAGCACACTGGCACAGGGGGCACTTGGGGGTGATCAGGCTGGCGGCAGGGGGCAGTTGGGAACGAGCAGGCTGGCAGGCAGAGTGGTTAGGGGCAATCAGACAGGCAGGCAGGCAGGTGAGTGGTTAGGAGCCAGCAGTCCTGGATTGCGAGAGGGATGTCCAACTGCCGGTTTAGGCCCGATCCCTGTAAACCGGCAGTAGGAC
Source organism: Myotis lucifugus (assembly GCF_000147115.1). Classification (NCBI taxonomy): domain Eukaryota; kingdom Metazoa; phylum Chordata; class Mammalia; order Chiroptera; family Vespertilionidae; genus Myotis; species Myotis lucifugus. Next base: position 38,656 of record NW_005871418.1, on the reverse strand, counting down.
ATCCTTCGAGGGGTCCCAGATCGGAGAGGGTGCAGGCCGGGCTGAGGAACACCCCCTCCTCTGTGCATGAATTTCGTGCACTGGGCCACTAGTAATAAAATAATGTAGTTAAACTGTGTTCTTAAGTGAAAAGTAGTTCCAATTATATATATTTTCATTCATTCAAGCATGATTCAATAATTTATTCTTTTGACCAATTACAATTCTACATATACTCACATGCTGAGCACTATGGCAGTACATGGGACACATACATTTAAAGGACAGAATGTCTTCAATCAAGTCACTCATTTTCCAGTATAACACATAAGGAAATAAATAAACAAAATAAACAACTTCATAATAACATGATATGCGCTTAAATGAAGGAATAAAGAGGCATGGAACTGCCTTGTGGTGGGAATGCAGGTGAAAAGCATATATTGAATGTTTTCAAAAGTGATTAGTGACTTTATTTTTGTAGCTTTACTAAAGTATAATTGACAAATAAAATTGAATATATTTAATGTGTGTGATTATTTGATCTAGAGGCCTGGTGCACAAAAATTTGTGCACTCGGGGGGGTGGGTCCCCCAACCCGGCCTGTGCCCTCTCGCAGTCTGGGACCCCTCGAGAGATAATGACCTGCTGGCTTAGGCCTGCTTCCGGGTGGCAGAGGGCAGGCCCAATCCCTAGGTGCAGCCCCTGGTCAGGCTCAGAGCAGGGCTGATTGGGGAGTTGGGGCGCCGCCCCCTGTCATGCACAGAGCAGGGTGGATCGGGAGGTTGTGATGCCACCCTCAGTCATGATCAGGGTGGGGCCGATTGGGGGGTTGGGGCACCGCCCCCTGTCACACTCAAGGCAGGGTCGATGGGGAGGTTGTGGCGCAACCCCCTGTCACACACAGAGCAGGGCCGATCAGGGGGTTGGGGCGCTGTCCCCTGTCATGCACAGAGCAGGGCCCATCAGGGGTGTTGGGGCTCTACCCTGTCACACACAGAGCAGGGCGGATAAGGGGGTTGGGGCGCCGCACCCTGTCACACTCAGGGCAGGGCCAATGGGGAGGTTATGGCTCTACCCTGTCACACACAGAGCATGGCCCGTGGAGGGGGGTTGGGGCGCCACCCTCTATCACCCACAGAGCAGGGCCGATCAGGGGGTTGGGGCGCCGCCACTGTCACACACAGAGCAGGGCCGATCAGGGGGTTGGTGTGCTGCACCCTGTCAAACACAGAGCCACAGGGCAATCAGGGGATTTGGGAGCTCCCCCCTATCAGGCACAGAGCAGGGCTGATCAAGGGGTTGGGGCGCCTTCCCCTGTCATGAACAGAGCAGGGCGGATAGGGAGGTTGTGGCCCCGCCCCCTGTCACACACAGAGCCGCAGGGCGATCAGGGGGTTTGGGCGCTGCCCCCTGTCATGCTGATCCCGGTGCCGGGAGCCTTGCTGCTCCGCTGATCCCGGTGCCGGGAGGCATGTTACCCTTTTACTATACAGGATAGAGGCCTGGTGCACGGGTAGGGGCTGGCTGGTTTGCCCTGAAGGGTGTCCTGGATCAGGGTGGGGGTCCCCACTGGGGTGCCTGGCCAGTCTGGGTGAAGGGCTCAGGGCTGTTTTCCGAAAGTGAGTGACTGAAGCTTCCAACCGCTCCTTGTTTTCTTTTTTTTTTTTTTTATTCTGGGCCAGCTTTAGCTCTGAGGCCTCGCTGCTGAAAAGATCGATACAAAGTTTCGGTCCGGCTGGATTTCAGTCCAGCTGGTTTCTGGAGTTTTGTTTATCTTCTTATTTGCAACATAGTACATAGTTGCTTAGAGTTGTAGCTCAGAGGCCGGCAAGTGAGGCGGGGAACGTTGGAGTCCGCAGCAAGCAAGCCTCATGTTCGCTTCCAGCTGCCTGGCTGCCGGCTGCCATCTTGGCTGACAGTTAATTTGCATATACTCACTGATTAGCCAATGAAAAGGGTAGTGGTCATACGCTAATTACCATGTTTCTCTTTTATTAGTGTAGATACGTATACTATATATTGTTAAATAATTACCACAGTCAAGTAACACATTCATCACCTCACCTGTTGTTACCTGTGTTTTTATGTGGTGAGGACATTTAAGATCTACTCTCTTAGCAAATTTATTTTTTTCTTAAATTTTATTTTTCAATTATAGTTTACATTCAATATTATTTTGTATTAGTCTCAGGAGTATAGCATAGTGGTTAGACCACATAAACTTTACAAAGTAGTCCCCTCGATATTTCAAGTATCTACCTGACACCATACATGGTTATTACAATATTATTGACTATATTTTCTATGCTGTACTTCACCTCCCCAGGGCTATTTTGTGATTATTAATGTGCAATTATTAATCTCTTCACCTTTTTCACTCATTCCCCCAACACCCCTCCTCTCTCACAACCACCAGTCTAATCTCTCTATCTATGAGTTTGTTTCTAGTTTGTTTGTTACTTTATTTTGCTCATTAGATTCCACATATATGTGAAATCATCGTATTTGTCTTTCTCTGACTTATTTCACTTAGCATAATGACCTCTAGGTCCACCCATGCTGCCACAAATGGTAAGATTTCATTCCTGTTAACAGCTGAGTAATAGTCCATTGAATATATTAATCCACTCATCCATTGATGATTATCTGTGTTGCTCCTATATCGTGGCTATTGTAAATAACACTGCAATGAACATAGAGGTGCATATTTTCTTTCAAATTAGTATTTTGGGTTTCTTCAGATATATACCCAGAAGTGGAATTGCTGGATCATAAGGTATTCATTTTAAGTTTCTGAGGCAAGTCTACACTATTTTCCACAGTGGCTGCACCAATCTGCACTCCCACCAACAGTGCACCAGGGTTCCTTTTCCTCTGCATCCCTGCCAATACTTGTTGTTTGTTGATTTATTGATGATAGTCATTCTGACAGGTGTGAGGTGATATCTCATGTTCATGGTGGTTTTAATTTAAATTTCTCTGATGATTATTGATGTTGAGCATCTTTTTGTATGTCTCTTAGCCATTGGAATGTCCTCTAGAGAAGTGTCTATTCAGGTCCTCTGCCCATTTTTTAATTGCATTGTTTGTTTTTTGTTTTTGTTTTTTTTGGTGTTGAGTTGTATGAGTTCTTTATAAATTTTGGATATTAACCCCTTATCAGATGTATCATTGGTGAATATGTTCTCCTGTACAGTAAGTTGACTTTTTGTTTTGTTGATGGTTTATTTTTCTGTGCAAAAACTTTTAAGTTTGATGTAGACCAATTTATTTTTTTCTTTGGTTTCCTTTGCCTAATGAGACATATCAGAAAAGAGATTGCTATCTCATAGCAAATTTTAAATGTACAATACATTATAATTAATTATATTCACCATCTACGTATTAGATTCTCAGAATTTATCTCATAACAAAGTTCATATCCTTTGACCAACATCTCCCCCACCCACCAAACACACACCCTAGCAACATGCATTATGTTAGATCAAATAAGCCAGACAAAGAAAGACAAATACTGTGGTATAATTTATAGATGAAACTCCCCAAAATTAAACTCATAGAAAATGGGTAATCATTGACTTTACTCTTAAAGGTGTCTTCCAGAAGGGAAAAGAGAAAACTGAATTCTAGGCTGAAAGACATTATTTCCAAAGACCCAGAGGTAGTATTGTGTGATTATCTTGTGAGTGCCTTTATATTTTGAAACACACATCAGAGAATCAAGACATCAGTCTTGAGTAGTTGGCAGGGACCAAATTGTAACATTGTTATTGTGGCTATAAATTACTAAATGTACAGCACACTGTCACTGATGGCTTTAATTGGGGGACTCATGCATAACCATTAGTAACAAAGAAAAAATATTGTGTGGTTGTCATATGTACCTCTTGAAAGCCTCAGACACATGTGGCTTAAAGAAGTAAAGAGGTACTTGGTTAAGAGATACCTAGCTATTAAAAAGAGGGGAAAAATGTAATTTCCAATCTATAATAATAAAAGCATAATATGCAAATCGACCCAACAGCCAAACAGCGGAACGACCATCCAGACGAAGCCGGGGCTCCGAGGGCCGAGGCAGCCAGGGCTGTGAAGGCCTACTCTTGCACAAATTTTGAGCATTGGGCCTCTACTAAAGTATAAAACACAAAGACAAACACAAAAGATGAAAAAATACCAAGATTGAGTTGGTGTACGGTATTCTTGGTTATCAAAATACTCATAGCTTTGCGACTTGGATATGGTAAATATTCATGATGTGTGTGAAAGGATGATACATAACTGTGCCATCTTAATTACATAAAAATGAAAGCTTAGTTGTGTAGACACAGGACTTAGAAGGACACGTCAGACTGTAGACTGCTTGTGATTATGGATGACTTTGTTCTTCGCTTGTGTTTTTCAGTTTCCTATATATGTACATGTTAACTTTAAAAAAATAAATGTTACTTTAAAAGCTAAAAAAACAACAACAAGAGATAAACACTTAATATTTGCATAATATCCTTTCAGTTGTTTTCTATATATATTTAATTTATTTGTTTGGTATACAGAAAGGCATAATTATTTGCATACTTGTTATGTCTTAGTTGGAGCACCTATTGTTTAATTTACTTCCACAATCAGGCTTGAGGTTTCTTTTTTTAAAAAAAAAAAATAAACACAACAAAAATGTCACTCTAGTATAAATTTAATGAACCACGAAAATAATAAATTAAAATAATAAATTAAATACAAAGGTAAACCAATTTTAAGCACAATATAAGAGTGTATGATAGTATATAAACAAAATAATTTCAATAGTATAAATAGTTCAATTAAGTAGCTAGTTAAAGAAATGATGGTAATAAAAATGACAGATAGATACACATTGACAGGTACTAGTGCCCACAGAATGAACATGATGTTGCTTAATACTCCTGATGTTTGACAAATTTTAATCAATTTAGTCCTGGCTATAGCAAAAATATGTCTTTGAAATTACTAAATATCTGGATGTGTGATCTAACATATTAGTCAATGATAATAATTTCTACATGAAACCTTAGCTCATTTGTTAATTTTTTTGCCATAAGTATATAATTTTTTCAATTAAAATTTACATTCAATATTATGTTGTATTGGTTTCAGGTGTACAGCATAGTGGTTAGACAATCATATAGTTTACAAAGTGTTTTCCTGGTATTTCCAGTACTCAACTTCTTAATCTTTCTTGTGAGTTTAAAGATGACAAGAAGCATCTCATGACCTGCTCTGACAATCTCCCTGGCAAATATGCCTTCTTCTTCTGCATGTAGGGAATGATCTTTTGAAGCAACCTTTCCCAGCCAATATGGAATCTTCATTTCTCAGGTGAGTCTCTTTCACTCTCAACCCATGTTAAACAGGTTTCCAGGTTGTCCAACTGCAGATAAAGTCCAGTGGGAATTTGGTCTGGAGCATCTTATCTGAAGCAGCAAATGAAAACGGTCAAGAAAACCCAAGGACAGAAATGAATACCATTTTATTGGGGAGAGTTGATCTTTGGAGAGCCACAAGCCTTTATCATATCTAAGATTTGTTTCTATTTTACTCCCTAATAACCACTTGGAGGTGACTATTTTTTTGTTTTGTTTTTTGTTTTTTTGTTTTCCACTTAACAATGTGTCTTTATTTCCCCTGAGTACTGTTATGGACTGAATTGTGTTCCCCACCCCAAATTCATATATAGAAACTTAATTTGGAAATAGAGTTTTGAGGAAATAATTAAAATTAAAGAAGATTATAAGGGTGAGGTTCACAAGCAGCAGAAGAAAGAGATCCCTGCACCTGTGTTTACTGAGGAAAGTCATGTGAGGACACAGTGAGAAGGTGGCCGTCAGCAAGCTAAGGAGAGAGCTCTCACCAGGTGCAAAATTGGCCAGTACCTTGGTCTCGACTTTCCAGCTTTCAGAACGGGGAGGAAATAAATTTCTATTACTTAAGCAGCTCAGTCTATGGCAGTGGTTGGCAAAACGCGGCTCGCAAGCCAAATGCGGCTCTTTGGCCCCTTGAGTGTGGCTCTTCCACAAAATACCACATGCGGGCGCGCACGTACAGTGCAATTGAAACTTCGTGGCCCACGCGCAGAAGTCGGTTTTTGGCCTGGGCGAGTCTGTTTTGAAGAAGTGGCGTTAGAAGAAGTGGGGGGTGTCGGTCGGTTGGGCGACGGGAGACGCGGCGCAGGCATACCCTAATTAAGTTAATAACAATGTACCTACCTATATAGTTTAAGTTTAAAAAATTTGGCTCTCAAAAGAAATTTCAATCGTTGTACTGTTGATATTTGGCTCTGTTGACTAATGAGTTTGCCGACCGCTGGTCTATGGTATTTTGTTATGACTAAGGCAAGTACATTGTAGCTCCTTATATGGGAATTCTATAGCTTATATAACTAGTACCATAAATCAGGACATGTAAAACTTAACCTATCTTTACTCTATTAAAAATGCTTATATGCAGATTTTGTGCATTTGTTGAGGTTTTTAGGATAAGCTTATAAAAGTGGAGTCATGATATCAACTTCACAGATTCTTTAAGAATGTTGACACTTATTGCCAAGAAATTGTATAACTTTTACACTACATGAATATATGCATGTTTATTTCCCTATATCCCAATAAGTAATGGGTATTAGTATGTAAAAATATTTGTGGTTTAATAGTCAAATGCTGACATCTTTGTTTATTTTTCATTATTTTTATTATTAGTGAGAGTTTTAAAAAACTTTTTAAAATTAGCTCTTTGTACTTATTCTTTTGTAAGTTGCTTGTTTTTGCTATTTCTTATCCATTTGCAAGAAAAGTTACTGTGGACATGCCTCCAAAGTCTAAAGAAGTTGTGTGATTATTTAAGCAGAGTGTGTGACAAGACATCCATCTAAGCCAGTGGTTCTCAACCTTCCTAATGCCGCGACCCTTTAATACAGTTCCTCATGTTGTGGTGACCCCCAACCATAAAATTATTTTCGTTGCTACTTCATAACTAATTTTGCTACTGTTATGAATCATAATGTAAATATGTACCTGATATGCAGGATGTATTTTTATTGTTACAAATTGAACATAATTAAAGCATAGTGATTAATCACAAAAACAATATGTAATTATATATGTGTTTTCTGATGGTCTTAGGCGACCCCTGTGGAAGGGTTGTTTGACCTCCAAAGGGGTCGCGACCCACAGGTTGAGAACCGCTGATCTAAGCTTTCTCGGGGCTAGAGTCTCTGCTCCCTGGTTAATTTAGGGAAAAGATTTGGCAAACAAAAGACCCATGCCTGAGTCCCTTTGCTTGTCTTAGGAGCTGCCGGGCTTTAGGGAAACCCTGACAAGCATACTGGTTTTGGTGATGCCAGCTCTTCTAAAATGACTCCTTTACGTATCGTTCCCAACAAAACCTTTTTAAAATACATGGAAAGGTGGGACTCTTTCTATCTGATCTATTACAAAACCTCTGAGCTATATGAAGAAGAGGCAAGGGAGTGATGCTCCCCCCATGGCTAGGAGCTCAGCCACGGGGATGGGCTCAGCACTGGGATTTTAGAGGCCTGACGATTGACACAAACTGTGGTCTTTCCCCCAGGGATCCTCCATTATAACATGACTGCTCCACCTTGTAATGGCAGTGGAGAGAACAGAAAGCCGAAACCCTGTGATCACATGTCAATGACAGGCGGTGCAAATGATGTCTGGGCGACAGTGGCCGTGGGATGGGAAGTGAACTGTGCTTTCAGTTTCATGGTCGCAAAAGAAACAGATTGAGATCTCAGGTCTGTTCTAAAGCGTCGGCAGCTAGCAGCAGCCTCCTCTACTTCTCTCCTATTTTCCCTCATCAAACTTTTAAAAATAACATGACTTCAGTACCTTTCAAACTATTGACCCAGCAGTAAAAATATCTATCTATCAATTCCTGGTCAAAAATCTTTGCGTTGATTCTGATCAGAACATGAAAGCTTTGCATCACAGGGTGAATAATGAAATGCACTTTGCTAACTTATTCACCTGTATTATGAGAAACTCAGCTGGACTCTCAAATGTGAATCATACGCCATGGAGGACATTCCGAGTAAGTTTCTGTCCCATTTTCTGGACTGAAGTTCGATGTAATGTATAGAAAAGTACAGTTTCTCTGCATTGTGATAACCTTCACAGATAAGTACAAAAGAGGAAAGGTGAATGGCTTTTGAACAATTTTGGAAAACTTTATATTTTGGGGAAAAAAAGAGATTGAATGTCATTTGAAGTGCCACTATGATAATTACTGGGCTCTAAATAACTGTGATATTTATTAACTTTTTCTCCCCACTGTTTGATGTTTCATTATTGCTTTTTGAAGAATAACAAATATGCCCCTTTTATCTATGTTTTTACTTCTCCCCATGGAAGAAATAAATTTCTGCCCAAATTCTGCTCTTTTTAACTACCTTATGGATTAGGGCCTTTCTAAGAATGGAGGTTTTGCCAACCAGGTGTTTCAAATCCCAGGATATTATGTAAGTTTCCAACGACTAAAGTGATATTCCAGGTATGGGGAACTGCCTGCAAACTCTTGTCATCGCTTAGCTAACCATACCTGGGCATAACCAGGCTTGTTCTTCCTATTATAATTCTTTACCCCATTAGTAAGGAAACTAAGCCATTCATTCCCTACTGGTAGGCAGTGGGCATTGATCAGTTCTGTTCCACATGTTCACTCTCCTCTAAGTGGATAAATCAAACCAGAGATGTCACCTAGACCCAGACATTTTAGAAGTAGGCTGCAAGAGGCTTTCCCAGGTCTTGCAGACCAAACTGCTTCTTATAATCCATTTGTTGCCAAGGCTATAGACATTTTGTTTAGACACTTACCCATCTATTATTAAAGTTATACTTTTCCATAAATGCAACAAACAAGAATGTCAAGCCGGATTTCTTGGTTGGTATATTTATTATATGCAAGAAGACTCAACAATCATATCAGGAATTTAATAGCTAGCGAATTAGTGATGAAGCAGCCCAAACATGCAGCTAATTTTGAAGAGGCATAACATAGATTGTGTTTTAGTAGCATCAGGCAGTAGTAAACATTTATGCTTTTAACAGGGAGCTATTAAATGCTCTACTACAATACATCCATTAATCTTAAAAACAGCAACAACACTCTAAGAAAAAAGGATCATGGTTATGTTCCTCATTTATACATGAGGCAGTGTTGCTAAGCAGAACCTTTGAAGTCTGCAGTGGGTATTCATATATCAGACAGATGTGAGACAAGTAGTAGATACAGTGTCAGGTATAATCTGTTGTAGAATCAGGACACATACATTAAACAATGAAAATAAAAATCACAATGAGATTCCATCTCATACATGTTGTTTTCTGGTAAGATTGCTACCAGAAAACAACAAACAAACAAACAAACAAACAAACTAAACTAATGTTGGCTTGGCTATGGAATAATTGGAATACTTGTGCATTGTTGTTGGGAATACAAAATGTTGTAGCTATTGTGAAAAACAGTATTGTTTCACACACACACACACACACACACACACACACACACACACACACACAGAGAGAGAGAGAGAATTACCATATGATCCAGCAATTTATCTTCTAGGTATTGCTGGGGAGAAAAAACTTTTTCTCTATCTTTTTAGGTTTAGGATCTGGGGACCTGCAAGTTAAATTAACAAAAGACAGGTTAACAGGAGAAAATGCATAACATTTTATTAATATTTTGTGTTCCTGGAAGTTCACAAAAAAAAAGTGAACTTCATGAAGTAGTTAGACTTGGGAACTTATTCACCACTTCAACAACAACAAAGCCCACCAGAGGGTTTGGGCTTGGAGGCAGAATAAATTATGTGAAAGTGATTAGGAATATATGGAGAAACTAATGGAAGTTTTGGGCTATTGTAGTAAGGTTTATTTATGCAGAGTCATATCATTGATGATTTTCTGTTTCTGATGATCAGAGTTACTCTCCTCTACCTGGTATAGAACAAGGGGGCACATTCCCAAAGGAAATTTATGCAACTCACAAATGGAAACATATGCCCTGATTTAGGCAAATAATGGGAGAATAGTGAAATTGTCCTGTAATTGCTGATTTCCAATTGCCTTAATCTTAAAAAAATCCTTATGCCTAAATGACATACACTAAGGTGACAGATCCTGATCCCTTTAGTACATACCCAAAATAGTTTAAAGCAGTATCTCCAACAAATATTTATATATATATATATATATATATATATATATATATATATATATATATATATGGCATTATTACTGTGTAGCATTATGGTTCACAGTAGCCAAAAGAAGAAGCAACTAAAGTATCCTCCAGTGCATGAATGCTAAACAAAATGTATTCTATGCATACAATAGACTATTATTCAGCTTTAAAAAGAAAGGAAGTTCCGATATATACTATAACATACAGACCTTGAGGACATTATGCTAAGTGAAATAGGCAAGTCACAAAAAGAAAAATGCTCTATGATACCACTTATTCGAGGTGCCTAGTTTACTCAAATTAATAGACACAGAAGTGGTCTCTATTAATAATGATTGCCAGAGTCTGAAGAGGGGAAAATGGGGGAGATGCTCTATAATGGACATAGTTTTCCTTTTGCAAGAAGAAAAGAGTTCTGGAGATTGGATGCTCAATATTGTGAATGTTCTTCATGCCACTGAACTGTACCCTTCAAAATAATGACTATATTTTTTTAAAAAAAGAGAATTTGGTCTGTGTCAGGAAGTTGGGCTTCTTCTTGAAGGCAGTGGACAGTTCCATAAGCAGATTTTTAGTTTGGAAATACACTCTTACCAACATGTGGAGAATGCACAGGGGCTGGCAGGGGTAAGAAGATGGAAAGTAACTAACAGTCTACTCAACATAGATGAACCTTAAAATATTCTGCTAAATGAGTGAAGCCAGTTACAAAAAGACCAAATATTATATGAGTCCAACTATATGAAATGTTCAGATTAGGCAAATCAAAATGGACAGAAAGTATATTACTATTTGCCTAGGGCTAGGGGGATGGAGGATTGAAAGGAGACAACTAAAAGGAATGGGGTTTCTTTTTGCGTGATTCTGAGAAGTTGCATAATTCTGTGAATGCACTAGAAATTATTTAATTAGATGCCGTAAGTAAGTAGATTGTATGTTTTGTAAACTTTATCTTAATAAACTCTCCTCTCAATATTCTTTCACAGAGTTAAATATCAGGAAACTCTTATAGCAAAGCTCCCACCAGTAGGTGTTCTTGGGCCTCATGAGCCTATCATCAAGGCAATAAGAGGCTGAACTGCTATCTTCCTTTTTATCCTACATAAAGGAAATTGAGATGTCTCCCGTTTGCAAACTCCCCATAGTCCTGGCTTCTCATGTAGCACAGAGTTCAAGCAATCACAGAATGGTTTAAACATTACATTGTGCAGGCAAAATATTTGGGGCAGGTCACTATTAAAAGTGACAAGATTTGCTCATGGAGAGCCATATTATTACTGAGAATGAAGGACTCAGGGGTAAAACTACAGGATAGAGAGATGACCTTAATCTCCCACATTCCCTACCACTTCCACATTGTTAGGCAGTAAAAATGGAGCCCAGGGGGGAAAAAAGGAAAAAAATGCAGAAGGAAAAAAAAAAGATTGTAGAACATTATAGCAATTTGCCTCCAATCAAAGTTTATTGTGAGGAATAAATGGAAAAAAAAAACAGAAACAACCAACAAACACCTATCAATTCTTCCTACTAAAGCAGGAGCCACAAAAGATAAATCATTATTGATCCTATAGACCAGTGGTTCTCAACCTTGGCTGCACATTAGAAGCACCTGGGAATCTTTTTAAAATCCTGATTTCTGGGCCTCATCCTCCGGAAATTCTGTTTCTTTGTCACTAATGTTGTGGCCCCACCCCATAACAAAGAAACAGAATTTCCGGAGGATGAGGCCCAGAAATCAGGATTTTAAAAAGATTCCCAGGTGATTCTAATGTGCAGCCAAGGTTGAGAACCACTGCTATAGACTCATCTTGGGGAAAACTTCAACATTATCCAGGTGGAATTTTGTGCAGAATACCTTCCAAATAAAACCTGTACTTCAGGTGCACACTTGAAAGAGACCAGGATTTGGAAGTTGAAAGCTACTCGGGCTCTTCAACTTGTCATTTGCATCATGATCTCATAGCTTGTCACATATTCTTCTGTAAAAATGTGCATCTTCCAATGCCTGATACTTTGTGAAGATAATAAGAATAGTTAAACACTGACATTATTAGGTCAACCCAGGAGAAATAAAAAAACCCATGGCTGACAGGCATATAGAATATTGCTCTATGAATTAATGAAGAAAAAAATCTGTGGCCTTCTCTAAGCTAATAATTCAGTTGGCAAGAGAAAGCCTGAAGGAATTTAGCAGTAGAATTTTGGACTCAGCATTCATTACTGTCCTTTCAAATCAAAATCCAGGTCTCAGGAGGAAGTAAAGAGAAGTGTTTAGGGGTGGTTGGTGTTTGATTTTGCTAGGAAAAAAAATTATAGCTAGATAATTTTACCTCTATCACAACAAAACAGTGTTTTTTGTTGTGATAGAGGTGAAATTACTGAAAAGTATTCCATCCCATTCCTCTTTGCTGATCTAAATTACGTGTCTGCTAAAAAATCCACCTCAAGATGTTATTTTTGCAAGCTTATCAGTACAACCGTTACTGATCTGCACTTTTCCCCAACAACTTAAGGCTTGCACTGAATTCCCCAGCATTTGATGTACATATGTTTCTAATGTTGCCTTTTCTGTAAGCCTTTCTGATTTCCCATTGTCAGAAATTTCCACTTCGGTTTTTAAGTTTAGCTCACTGATGAACAAATCAGAGCACTAGAATCCTATGAAGAAAATGTGGGTGTCCATTAATATGTAGAGAAAAAGTATGGTATTCTATTGTTTGTTATCTGTATTGCACTTCACCTCCATCTCAAAGTCTCTATTAACCAGGTTTTGACCTTTTAGCCTAATTATATATTTCAGGTCCCTGAAATCAACTCTTAGACTTAATAACATATTTGCACTCTGACCAATTTCATAAATTTTTTTGAAATCTAATTTTTGTTAGCTACCATCTAAGTTATCAGACCCCAGCCCCTAGGCCCCAGTGTTTGCCAAAACATCTTAACCTGTGGAAGGAAGCTGTTTGTTCTATCACATGTCTAACCTTCATGCTGCCAGCCATAATTTGGGACATACAAAGGTGATTTTAAAATATTTTCATTTAATTAGGTGATTAAAATTCAGTGAAGCAGACAGGGAAATCAAATAACCAGTTTTGTTTGTGAGGCTCCAAAGGGAGTTTTAATGGATTCTCACTCTTTTGTTGAGTTGGGTGAATTGATCAGTGGCCCTGGCCTTGGGTAGACATGAGCTAAATGAACCCTAGTACTTAGTGGATCATTGCCATGGAAAAGCCTTCTTTGTTGATTAAACACAAAGAAAAAGAAAGCAACAAGAGAATAATTGTATGTGAATTTGCATCTACTGCTGTAATTACACGTAGTCATGACTGCTACAAGATTTTTCAAGCTCCTGATAGACTACGCAAAAAAATTAGCACTTGTTTCAACTTAATATGTGGCCAGAAGGCAGGTCTCCCTTCTCCATAGGTCATTTTTTTCTTCTTATTGTCACTTGGAGCAAGCATTTTGTATTTCTTTGAGGTACCAATTGCCATTATTTGTTTTACACTTACTGACTTGATCATGAAACAAGTGCCCAGCCAGGTATCCTAGCAACACTGCCTTTTTTATTTCTCTCTGGTGCTTATTTATTAGATACTCTGGAGCCTTTTCTTAAGCTATTAAGGGGCACATATGGCTAATCTAGAGCAACACACTTCATCTTGGTCTAACTTACTGGAAATAAATATTCATTATTATGCATTATTCACCTCAAAAAGGGACATTCTTGACCCTGAAAGATATCAGGAGTCCTGGAATAATTCCTGAATGGTGTTACAGAATATGCCTTGAGAAAAACAAGGCTACAGATTGGAAAGGGATGACAGGAAGAATGGTGCTTCATTCTCCCCCAGGCCTGAGGCGAGTGACTCGTGGCCCCAGCTCTGTCACTAAGTCCCGTGATGCTCAGCAGGTCACTTAAACTCAGGTTTATTCAGGATCTAATTCCAGAGAAGGGGATGTCCTGGATCTGGGGAGACTGGTGTGACACCTGGCACTCTGGGCATCCTCTGAAGTGTTGACGGAAATCTCAAGACAAAAGGAGTTCATGGCAGAAGACACCCAGATACAGAACAGGTCAAATGGAGATGGGGAGACTATAGCTTCACATGGAGAAACAGACTTGGAAAAGGAGCTTCTGGCAAGGCAGACAACTCAGACTCAAGGCAGGCAGATTCCCGAGTACCAGAGAGAAGCAGAGGCAGCCCTAGTCTTTGGGAAGGGCTGAGGGCTGGGGTGGGGCTGCTGCGACTGGCACAGGAAAGCCAAGGTTCATTTTTTAGGAGTTTTGTTAGCTGGCTGTTAAATCTGCCATTACCAAAAATTAAATTACATAAATTTCCAATGAGAAATACATTAGAACCCAACAGCGAATGCTGGTAAATTGTTGCACAACAGGAACAATGGGATTGCAAAATGGTACAGCCATTTTGGAAGATTGCTTGGTGGTGTCTTACCAAAGCTAAACATCCTCTTGCCACAAAAATCTAGCAATCAGACTCTGGAATTTACCCAATGAGTGAAAACTTATGTCCATGTGAAAATCGGCACATAGATGTTTATAGCAGTTTTATTCAAAATTGTCAAAATTTAGAAGCAACTAAGATGCCATTCAATAGCTGAGTGAATGAATAAACCGTGGTACATCCAAACAGTGGAGTATATTCAGTACTTACAAAGAAATAACTATCAAGTCAAGAAAAGACATGGAAGAAAATTAAGTGCATATTACTAAGTGAAGGAAGGCCCTCTGAAAAGACTGCATACTGTATAATTCCAACTATAGGACAGTCTGCAAAAGGTGAAACTGTGAAGAAAG
Source organism: Myotis lucifugus (assembly GCF_000147115.1). Lineage (NCBI taxonomy): Eukaryota > Metazoa > Chordata > Mammalia > Chiroptera > Vespertilionidae > Myotis > Myotis lucifugus. The sequence continues at coordinate 23,619 of NW_005871418.1, read as the reverse complement.
TAAAAATCAGTGGTTTCCCAGTGGTTGGAGGGGGGTATGAATAGACAGAGCAGAGAGGATCTTTAGAGCAGTGAGAATACACCATACGACACCATAATGATGGACATATATCATTTCACATTTGGCCAAAACCATCGAATGTACAATACCCAAAGTGACCCCTAATGTGAACTGTGGACTTTGGATGGAGATTGGGTGTCAATCTCGATCCCTTCTTGGTAACAAATGCACCGTTTCAGTGAGTGATGCTGACCACAAGGGAGGCCATGCATGTGTCGGCAGGGAGTGTGTGGGGAATTTTTGTATCTTCCTCTCAATTCTTTTGTAAAACTAAAACTTGTCTTTAAAAAAACATTAAGTTTTTTTTAAAATACATTAAAACAAAAGTAACAATATTCAAAGCTCATCACACCCTTATTATTTATATTTCAATAGTATTTGTGAATTGGTGCTATTTAAACCAAGGGAATTGGTACATGCTACCAAGCAGCACCTGTGTAGGGGGTGGGGGGATTGTTTGGCTTTCAGAGCACTTTTCGCATCTGTGAGGCAGTCGTTGTGATTAGATGTAGATTTCTACATCTCATGACAGATGTGGAAATTACAAAGTAAAGTAATATGTTTGGGTCTCATTATAAATGGCTGCATGGAAACAGGATCTTAATTCTCCTGATGGGTTGTTCACAAATGTAATTTTCTCTTTTCACAGGAGGCCACAAAGCAAATCTGCAGTGATTTTGCATAGCCTACTGTGCTGACTTAGCAGAACACTGTAATGCTTGAGACACACCTAGTTCCCGGTACCCTCTGAGTCAGATCAGCCACTTTCCTGAAGGGTGATAACACCTGTACTCCCTACCCCACGGGTGGACTGTGAGAAAGAAGTGAGAAATGGACAGAGAAGTGCTTTGAAATATAGAGCTGGTAAAATTTTGTGGAGCATTTTTTTTAAATTAAGTTCTCCTAATTTTTATTATCACCTGCCAATTATAATAATTACATTGATAGTAGAAAGACACAAACTCTGTTGCTGGGAGTTACAAAGAGACAAACTGAGGACGTGAATTTTCTGTCACATTGTAAATTTGTGGCTCGAGGTAAAAAAAGTGGTAAATGAAAAACACAAGTGGGTGATTTAGTGCTTTTTATTCAATTTAAATAAGTAATTAAACTGAGGGTTATGACAAGACGAGACCAAAGGAATGAAAAGGAAATTAAGCTAGGGACAATATGAAGGTACATGTGTCTTCGCAGAATAGAGGGTTCTTTGGGGGCAGGGTTGAGGGGGGTTCAGAAGGATCATAATGTCTGGTTAGGGTACCTAGGGAAACTCAAAATTGACCTTCATTAGTTTGTAATTCTGTAAGAAGAAGGTGCCGGCCCTAGTCAGTTTGGCTCCGTGGAGAGAGTGTTGGCCAGATGACTGAAGGGTTCCTGGTTTGACTCATGTCCAGGGCATGTGCGTTGGTTGCAGACTCAATCCCAGCCCTGGTCGGAGCCGGAGGCAACCAATTTCACATTGATTCTCTCTCTCTCTCTCTCTCTCTCTCTCTCTCTCTCTCTCTCTCTTTCTCCTTCCCTTCCAATATCTCTAAAAATAAGTGGAAAAATATCCTCAGGTGAGGATTAACAACAACAACAAAAGAAGGTGCTGCATGTAGCGAGGTGTCTAGATGATCAGACAAGGGTATCACAGGTGCAGGGCAGTAAAACGTTTTGCTTGACATTCTGAGGACCCTGGCTGGGTCTGAAAATCAAACTGACAAAGACAGATTAACAGGAGAGAAACATACACATTTATTTATGTTTTACATGACACGGGAACATTCAAAATAAAGTGAAGATATGAGGAAACAGGTGTTTTATGTTTTGTTTTATTCTCGGTTTGGTGAAGGACGGGCCATCCTGGAGGAACACGATGGGGTTGGAAGTATGCAGCGTGTCTACTAACTGGGGGAAACTTAGCAAGGCATGTTTGCTCAGATTCTTCTTGGTCTTCAGAAGCAAGACCGCTCCTTTCCTCCCGGTGTAGGGAGGGCACCCCGCACATGAAAGTTTCATGGCCTGTTTCAGGGGACGAGTGCGGGGAGAAGGTCGGTGACCTTCCTGCTTCTGCTGTTTCTTCAAATGTCTTCAGCTTCACATATTCAAGGTGTCAAGGTGCTGTTTGGAGGCATAGTGAGACCTGTGCCCCATCACAAGCAAAATTTGAAAAACATAAATTTAGGCAGATAAAATAAGCCTGAGGTCTGAAAATCTTCACACAGTTATAGGTTTAAAATAAGGGAGGGAAAATCTGTTGGTTTTATTCAGCATCAGAGGAGCATATTTTTTACATTTAATTTTTCTACTTTCCCTATTTTTGTGTAATTTGCATATGCATTTTTATTAATACATGTAGTGCCATATGATTTCAGACACTAACAATGATTTGAGACACATAAATTAATTATTATTCTCATACAGGAGGTAGAAGAAATAGTTAAAGATGCAATGGCCCAGAATTTTCCAAAATTTATAGAAGTCAACAAAATATATATCCAAGAAGACCAAAACGTACTGCAGGATAAATACAAATGCATATTCAAAAATACACAAATATACCTAGAAACATCATAGTCAAGTGACAAAAACCAAAGTTAAAGAGAAAACCTGCAATGTAGTCATGGTGGGAACAAAAAAGAGTGAGTATATAATAAAGTTAAGAATTGTGGAGGACTTCCTGTCAGAAGGAAATGGCTAAGTGAAATAAACCAGTTTGAGAGAGACAAATACCATATGACTTCACTTATACAAGGTGTTCCACAAAAATGTATACACTCTTAACAGTTGGTAGCTCAACCGATGTTTCTCTCATTTCAGATTTAACCCATTGGAATTAATAGTCAAAGTATGTATACATTTTTGTGGGACACCCTGTATGTGGAATCTAATGAACAAAATAAACAAAATAAAAATATACTCTTAGATATAGAAAACAGATTGACAGCTGTCAGAGGGGAGGGGTCTGGGTGAAAAAAGGTGAGAAGATTAAGAAAAAACACCTCATAGACACAGAGAACAATATAATGATGACCAGAGGGGAAGGGGTGTTGGGGGAGGTAGAAGAGGGTAAAGGGGGGATAAATTGTGATGAAAGGAAACTTGACTTTGGGTGGCGGACACACTACATAATATACAGATGATGTATTGTAGAATTGTACCCCTTAAAACTACATAATTTTATTAACCAATGTCACCCCAATAAATTCAATAAAAGTTCATGAAAAAAAAGAAAATGTATTGACTTTTTTTTTAATTCTGAAAGAATAAAAATCTATCAACTCAGTACTCTGAGTAGAGCAAAATATTTTTTTGCAAATGAAAATAAAATCATGACTTTTTCAGGCAAACAAAAATTGAGAGAATTCAGTCTTATGAGAACATTCTTTTTTTAAATATATTTTTACTGATAGCAGAGAGAAAGGGAGAGGGAGAGAAATAGAAACATCAATGATGAGAGAGAATCATTGATCAGCTGCCTCCTACACACCCCCTACTAGGGATCGAGCAGGCAACCCAAGCATATGCCCTGACTGGGAATCCAACCATGATCTCCTGGTTCATAAGTCGATGCTCAACCACTGAGCCAAACTGGCTAGGCCTATGCGAACATTCTTTATGCAGAAGGGATGTGTGGAAAATGGACTATACACAAAGAAATAGAGAGTACCAAATACGGTAAAAATAAAAAGGAAAATATGCAAAATTTTGTTTTTTTATTATGTTTACAATTTTAAACACTTTACAAAGCAAATATAATAACAATATATTGGGGATTTCTAATGTATGTAGAAGTAAAATGCATAATACCAATAGCAAAAAAGAAGGGAAGAAACAGAGGTATATTGTTTTATGGTCTTTTCACTGTACTTAAAGTGTAAGAAATAAAAAATATATATTCATTAAAGGTGGAATGTTATAATTGAAAGGTATATATTGTAAAGCATAGAGTAACTACACAAAATAATTACAAAATAGGTGAAATTTATAAACTAGTAGTGATGATAAAATGAAGTCAATAACAAATTATTGATACAGAAAGTCAGAAAATAGAGGAAAAATAAGACACAGTTTATCATGACTACATCTTTGAATCTAAATATAGCAATAACTACAATAAACATAAATGATCTACATATTCCAAATAAAATCAGAGATTTTCTGATTTGACAAACAGAGATATTATTATTTTTTGCATGAAAGTCTTTTTGAAATATAAATACAAATTTATCATAAAAAACACATATATCCAGAAAACTATTAAAATAAAACTGCATTGGTTATTATCATATAAAATAGACTTTAATACAAGAAAAATTATCAGAGTTATAAAGGGCTGTAATATACTAATAAAAAGTCATTTAACCAAGAAATTATACAGTCTTAGAGATATATTCACTTTGAAATACATAATATAAAGCATGATTAATAGAAAGGTAAATGGACAATTCCACAAGTGTTTGGAGATGTGAACATTCTTCTCCTGGTAAACAGTAGAACAAATAGATAACAAATTAATTAGAAAATATAAAAGACCCAAACAGCACATGCAAGTAATTGAGATAACTGAAAAAAAAAAAAACCAAAATAGAACATCAAGAAATAATCCCACACACATATTTTCAATTGATTTTGATACAAGTGCCAATGTAATTTGATAAAGATAGTTGTTCAACAAAATATATTGGAGCAGTCCTGACCGGTTTGGCTCAATGGATAGAGTGCAGGCCTGTGGACTGAAGGGTCCCAGGTTTGATTCCAGTCAAGGACATGTACCTTGGTTGTGGGCACATCCCCAGTAGGGGGTGTGCAGGAGGCAGCTGATCGATGTTTCTAACTCTCTACCTATCCCTCTCCCTTCCTCTCTGTAAAAAATCAATAAAATATATTTTTAAAAAAGAAATATATATATATTGGAGCATTTGGGGTTTTGTATACAAACAAACAAAACAAATCAACAAACAGAAAATAAAACCTTAATTGAAAGCTCATACCATATACAAAAATCAAATCAAAATGAATCAATCTTAGACTTAAATGTAAAGCTGAATTTATAAAATTTCTAAAAAAATGAGGACAATTTTTGTGACCTTGATTTAGGCATGGCTTTTATAGAACAGAAAAATATGAGTGATAAAAATATATAATTCATAATTGGTTTTAAATCAAAATTTTAAAATGTCAGCTCTTTTAAAGACATTTGTTAAGAAATTGTTTTAGAGCTGTGGAATGGGAAAAATATTTACAAAATATATAGCTTATAAAGGACAAATATCCAAGATATATAACAAATTCTTCCAACTCTATAATTATAAAACAACTCTTTAAACATTTTGGCAAAGTTTTGAAGAGACACTACACAAAAGAAGAGATATGGATGGCATGTATATTCAATATCATCAGTCAGAGAAAGACATTAAAATCACAATAAGATATCACTAAAAAGTTATTAGAATGGCAAAAATAAATAAACAAAAAACAAAAATAAAATGCTAAGAGAAAACACAAAGTAATGGGGAGAAGCATAACAATTGGAACTGTTATCTATTGCTTATGACAATGCAAATTATATGGTCTCTTTAAAACCGTGTCTCATTTCCTTTTTAAATGAAGCATAGTCTTACCTTTCAACGTTTTAATCACACTCCCAGATACATATCCAAGAGATATAAAAACTTATGTTACACAAAGACCTATGTACAAATGTATATAACAGTTTTATTCCTAATAGTGCCATACAGGAAATCTCCCAAATGTCTATCAAATGGTGGATAGATAAACAAGTGGCAGTATGCCTATGTAGAGGGATACGCTCAATAAAGATGAAAGAACTGTTGTCACATGGAACAACGCAAATCGCAAAATCATTATGCTAAGTAAAAGCAGGGAGAATGCAAAAGGCTATACACTCTCTGACTCCTGGAATATTTATGATATTCTGGAAAAGGCAAACTGTACAGAATGAAATCAGATCAGTGATCACCAGGGACTGGGAGTGGGGACAAAGCAAAAGGAAGAAACATTTGGAAAAGAATGGAAATAGTTTCTGTTTTTATGTAGTTGTGCTTACACGACTATATACATTTATCAAAACTCATTCAAGTGTACACCTGCAAAGGATAAATTTTCTTGTGTTTTATTAATACCTCAATGCAACTGTATTAAAAAATGTCAAAGGAAGATAGAAACTGAAAAAAAGCCTAATCTTTATAGAATCCTGGCCTCCTTTAATTCTGCTAAGGCTTACAAATAGTCTTACTAATATAACTTCACTTTTTTTAATAGAAATATTTTCCTTTTATTTTTTTAAAATTTATTAAATTTATTGGGGTGACATTAGTTAATAAAATTATAGGTTTCAAATGTACAATTCTGTAACATATCATCTGTATATTGTATTGTGCATTCACCACCCCAAGTCAAGTCTCCTTTGGTCACCATATAATTGACCACCTTTATCCTTTACTATCCCCCCACCCTCCTTTCGCTCTGGTAAATACCATCCTGTATCTGTGTCTATGAGTTGTTTGTTGTTGTTTTGTCTTGTTTGTTTGTTGCTTTCAGTTTTATAGTTCCACATATGAGTGAAATCATACAGTTCTTGATTTCTTTTGTCTGACATTTTTAAATAGTTTATTTATTTTTAAAGAGAGAAGAAGGGAGAGAGAGAGAGAGAGAGAACCATTGATGTGAGAGCATAACATTGATTGGCTGCCTCCTGCATGCCCCCTACCTGGGATGGAGCCCACAACCTAGGCAACCCCAGCATGTGCCCTTGACCAGGAATAGAACCAGCAACCTCCTGGTTCATGGGATGACACCAACTGAGCCACACCGTCTGACTCATTTTGCTCAGCATGATATTCTCAAGATCCATCCATGTTGTCACAAATGGCAGTATTTCATCTTTGCTTTTGGCTGAGTACTATTCCACTGTTTGATTGGCATGCAAATTAATCTAGAAGGGTGATTCTCAACCATGTCTGCACATTGGAAACTTCTGGGAAACTTGTATAAATCAAATTGCCTATTCTAACCCTATAAAAATTAAATAATATTTGTGGGTGACACTAGCATTTTTTAAATGTTTTTTTTTATTGTTGAAAGTATTACAGATGTACCCTTTCCCCCCCCCAATTAACCCCTTACACCCCCCCTCAAGCCTACCACAGAATTAAAGCTTTCCCAGAGATTTTAATGTGAAAGCAGAATTTGGAGCTATTGATCAAGCTGAGATTCCCAAACTTTTGAATGCATAAGAATCACCAGGAGGGCTTCTGAGCCAGGGACCATACTTTGAGATCCACTGATTTAGCCAAACTATGGCTACAGAGATTTTATGTTTGAGGTAGCTTAGAAACAACTAGGATTTATTCCTAATGAAGTTTTTTAAAGAGACTAATAAGATAAATTAATTCTAAAGATAACAATTGAGGGTTCTCTGGATCTATGTTAAATTTCATCAACTGATTTGCAAAGGTTCTAGAACTTGCATACAAATCATTCATTTTCTAAGAACATCATCGCAGAATGGGTGATTTATGTAATTAAAGTGATTAGTAAAGCTATCTTAGTTATTGAAATAAAAAAACAGTAGCATATCAAAACACAACTCGTTTGCTGCCTATTTTTCAAAATCATGCCAGTGACTCAAGGATGTGAAGGAAGCAACATTAGAATATTAACAAATACAGTGATGATGGTTACCTATCAAACAGAAAAGCCATTGTGACCATTTGTTTTAGGGTATGTAAATGAACCATTTATTTTGTTTAAAGAAGTTGGGCTCAATTTAATTCAATATGAGTTTACTTGGAGCTGGAAATGGACTGATTTGTGTTCCACATCAAAATTCATACATTGAAGTCTTAACAAGTGTCACTATATTTGGAGATAGGACCTTTAGAGAGGTAATTAAGAATAAATGAGGTCAAAATGTGGAGCCCCAATCCAGTAGATAGACTGGTTCCTTTATAAGATGATGATGAAATGACACAGGATATCTCTCTCTCTCTCTCTCTCTCTCTCTCTCTCTCTCTCTCTCTCTCTCTCCTTCCCCGCCCCCCACCCCCCCCTAGAGAAGAGATCATGTAAAAGTGTGAAAACACAGTAGAAAGGTGGCCATCTGCATGCCAGGAACAGATTCTTAACCAGGAAATAATTCTGCTGACACTTTCATCTTCGACTTCTAGCTTCTGAACCTCTGAGGAAATAAGTTTTGTTGTGTAAGCCATCTAGTAAGCTACCCTTACTGTAGTAATTTTGGCAGGCAGAACAGAGAGACTGACCTCTGCTAGGTAAGGTGGAGTTTATAAAAAGACAAACAAACCATATCCTTTTTATTTCAAAAAGCTTACAAAATGGAAAGATATGATCTGCACGTGGGAAACAATTGCAGTAATAGCACAGTGCACAGAGCAATTAGATGTTCAGCATCCAACACAATGCATACCGCCAGAGCTCACAGAAGAGCGAGACTAGAATGAGCTGTAATGATTAAGGGGGTTGCACTAATAGTGGCCATCAGACAGGGTTCAATTGCTAAATAAGACTCACAGGACCCAAAATAGCAATGCTTACAAGTTACACACTCTTGCAGGAAAAAAATATAATATAGCAACAGCACTGGAGTGCACTTTGCTGCCTCCCAGAACAGCGTCAGAGAGCTCAGGTTGGAGCGTCAATTGCTCTCCAGGAGGGCCGCACTAAACACACCTCTGTGAGTTAGGAACCACCTACATGGGCGTGGGGCCCCTCACACCCAGGGAATGCACGATTAAATCTTGATCCATATTTCACACCCAGGAGTGCATGATTAAATCCTGATCCATATTGCTTATCCTTGCTGGTCCTGTAGGCATATTCTTGCTACGTAACCAGCCCCAACAGCAGACCCTTCTGAGGGTCTCATCAAGACCAGATGCAAGTCATTAATCTCACTCTCATTAATATATGATGCTGACAAGCCGGTATAAATTTCCCAGAAGATTCTCAGCCCCGTGTATACGAAGCATCGCTATTAATTAGTACATTTCATGTCTTGATCAAACAGGTGCCGAACAGGCCAGGTCAATTCCTGGCCTGCTGGGATTAGGTCACAGAGATCTTCACAAAAGTAGCAGATTTTGATAAAGAGATCAAAGAATTAGTAGAATATGGGTCAAGAGAAAATAAAGTTACTTTGTAGCTCATGTTATCTGTCATTATCTAATCCAAGTGTGGTCTGAGCATCTCTGACAGTCCTCAAGACCCTTTGGGGGAATCTGTAAGGTCAGTACTGTTGACAAAATAATACTACTATTAGTTATTTTCTTATTACCATTCTCTCTGGATTATTACAGTGGCTTTTCCACAGATGACGAGGCATGTCTGGTGAAATCACAATCTGTATAATATCACAACAGATGAACACAGAAGCAGATATATAAATCTGACTATTAAATATCTAGATATTATAAAATAAATAATACAACTTCTCTCACTACTTTTTTTAAAAAAGTTGTTTTTCACTAAAATATGTTATCTGGGCCCTGAGCTATTTCACTAAAATAGCTCAGTTGGTTAGAGCATTGTCCTGACATGTAAAGGTTGTGGGTTCAATCCCCTGTCACAGCACATGCAAGAAGCAACCAATGAATGCATAAATAAGAGCAACAATAAATCTATGTTTCTCCTTCTCTCTCTTTCCCTCCCTTTCTCTCTCTGAAATCAGCAAATAAAATTTTAAAAAATATATTTAATGTTAATTTTAATTATTTTACTGTTATAAACAAATAGTAGTAATAATATTAATATTAAATAAAATATTTTAACTATATTTTATTTAATGTTTTACAGGGTAAATATTAATTAGTATGATTCATATGAACAGAAAATATATTTTTTTATTTTTTGAGGTATAATTGACATGAAACATTGTTTTAATGTTAGCTTTAAAACATAAAGATTTTATATATGTATTATTTAGAAACGTTGCCACAATAACTTAACATCCAGCACCACACATAGTTACAAATTTATTTTATTTTGATTATAACTTTTAAGATTTATTCTCTTTAAAACTTTCAAATATACAATACAGTACTGTTGACTATAGTCACCATTCTTTGAATTACATCCCCAGGACCTATCCATCTTATAACTAGAAGTGTGTGCCTTTTATCCATATTTACATTTACCTATTTCATCTCCTCTTCCCCCTCACCCCCCACCTCTGTCAACCACCAATCTTGAACAGAAACTCCTTTGGAGTATTCAGTAATTTTAAAAATGTACTTTTATTGATTACAGAGAGGAAAAGAGTGGGAGAGAGAGATAGAAACATCAATGATGAGAGAGAATCATTGATCGGCTGCCTCCTGGACGCCCCACACTGGGGATTGAGTTTGCAACCCCGGGCACATGCCCTGACTGGGAATCAAACCATGACCTCTTGGTTCATAAATTGAAGTTCAACCACTGAGCCATGCCAGCTGGGCAATAATTTTTAAAAATATAAAGGAAGTCTGAGACAAATATATATATTTCTTTGGAAAGAAAATATAGGTTTTTTATATTAGATTTCTATAATTTTAGTACACTGTTAATAATAAAGTAAAAATGAAAGATTTAATATAATTTCAAATGCTACTGTAGATGAGATTGAGAAAGGAGAATATTAATGGCACATTATATTAAGTGCCTATCATCTATCTATCTATGCTAAAAGAGTACATGTTCAGCTTTTAATAGTCTAGCTCAGTGGTCAGCAAACTCATTAGTCAACAGGGCCAAATATCAACAGTACTTCTTCAAAATAGACTCGCCCAGGCCAAAAACCGACTTCTGCGCATGGGCCACAAAGTTTCAATCACACTGTACGTGCGTCCGAACGTGGTATTTTGTGGAAGAGCAACACTGAAGGGGCCAAAAAGCCACATGAGGCTCGCGAGCCTCAGTTTGCCGACCACGGGTCTAGCTAAAGGGAAGGTACAACCACTTTTTTTACATGTTCCCATATGTATTGTTAGACAACATGCTGAGGAACACAGTCCTAACAGAGAATACAGACACCAAAGTATATGTTCATGACATGAAAATAGGTAGAGTAATCCTTTTATTATAATTATATAGCAGTAACTGGACTGGAGAGGACTTTAACTAATAATCAAGTGTGCATTGTCAGGAAAGCTATTACCACTATAGATTTTTTATGTTGTTTCATTTGACCTGAGTGCCTGATGCTTTATAGAAATGTTGTGTGTAGATAAGTAGATAGGAACAGTCACAAAACTGAGAGCCGGGTATGGAACTCTGAGAAGACTTGAATATTATGGAAAAGGTTCAAGTTCTGGGATCAGAGGAAATAGAGTTGGATGGGTAAAATGCTTCAAATTACAGATGGCTTGTTATAACAGATGCAATCTTCACTTAAAATGTACTTTAAATCCCAGGTGAAGAGGAGGAGTGAGGAAGAGTGAAGTTTAACCTGGTGACCATAACAGATAAAATCAGAGAGACTATTCTAGAGATAGGAATACTATGAGGAAAGTTCATTTCTTCAATAATGTATCTACTCTCCAAGTCTAAGAAATGAGCTAGGTACTACTGTAATTCCAGAAATGCATAAGTAATACAACATAAAATGGATCCTTCAGATTTGGAAATGAGGCTATGTTTCATTATTGATCAGGATCGATTAATCTAAAGTGATTAAGTTCTAAATAAGATTGCTCACCAAAGGTTATTTTATCAAGAGTCCAGCTTGATGTTGTTGATTCTTTTCCCTGTGAATTCTGTAATTGGTTTAGATTTTGGCATCTGACTCTTGCTTTCCCCAGTAGACCGTGTAAGACATCTCTTGGGCTTCAAGTAAGACTAAGGGAAGTGGCATGCGCAATAATTGCTGCCCCAAGGTTGATTTTGTCACAAAGGTGAAAAGTGGTCCCGTTCATTTATTTTTGCCTTTACTTCCCTTGCCTTTGGGGTCAAATTTATGAAATGTTCTCTATAACCAAGGTCTATGAATTTAGTAGCTATGCTTTCTTCTGTGTAATTTATTTATTCAGTTCTTATATCTAGGTCTTCAATCCATTTTGAATTAATTTTTTGTACCTGAGGATGAACTGAAATCTAGTTTCATTCTTTTGCATGTGGCTTTCCAATTTTCCCAGCACCATTTAGTATTGAGGAGACTTTCTTTTCCCCATTGTGTGTGTTGGCCCCTTTGTCAAAAAGTATTTGCCAATATATATGTGGTTTTATTTTTGGGTTCTCAATTCTGTTCTGTTCTGTGTGTTTTCTTCTGCAAAATATATGGCTTATATAAAATACAGAGCATGTATCATAGAAATGTACACTTGAAACTTATATGATCCTATTGAAACGCGAAAATTGAACTGGAAACGCCCTGAATTCTCGGGTTCTTGTCTCGATGGTTTTGAAGAACGATGCCACAGACGAAAGGTGATAGGTGAAAGGTACAGAAACTTTATTGCAAGCAGACACTACCTCCAAAACCTAATTCTAAATTCTGAGCCTAAGACTCTATCCCTCCTGGATGGACCGAGGGACCCCTGAGAAGGGTGACCGCTGCTTGTCTTGAGGCATTAAATAGGCTGCAGTTCTTTGTCTGACCCTGACCCCTTATTGGTTATTTTGCTACATAGAATTAGTTTTCAAAGCTCAAAGCCCACGTGCAGTCCCCCACGTTCTCTCCCCCTTATCTTGTTGGTTGGAGTCACTGTTGTTTTATCTATAGCTCTCCCAGTTGTGTTGGCAGAGAAAGCCTTATCTCATAGCCCTTCCAGCTACTTAGGCCAGGGCTACATTGGGCCTAACTTATGGTCACTTTAATTGCTCAGGCCCGAGATACCTTTTGGTTTATGGCTGTCTTTAATTGCAAGGCCAGATATATTTCTATTTGCCTATTCCATTTCTCTACTCTCTGTACAAGTAAGATAAACACCATGGTGTCTTCAAGTCTCCATTATGTGTTCCTTCCCCCATAGACCCCTTTTTATTCCTAAAATTTTCTAAACCTGCCTTATTAAACTACCTAGCTAACCCTTTCACTATTAAGCAATGCCACTCCAATAAATTTAATAAAGTAAATTTGCAAATAAGTTAATTAATAAAAAAAGAAAAGAAAAAAGAAAAGTGTGTGCCCTGTTCCTATTCTTTATTAACAGGAATGGTCCTAATACAACCATTCCCACTTTCGCTCTATCATGAGCGTCACTATAAAATATCTTGGTAGAAGCCAAATTTTATTTTATTAATATGTATAAAATGTAATACCTTTCCCCACAAGTGTTTTAATAAAAATCCATCCTTGCAAACAAATGGGAAAGGACTCTTTTCCAACTGGATTGAGCTACCTGCCAAAAAATTTCAATTAAAAAGTTATGTTCAATATTTAAGATGGAAAATGAGGAATAGCACTAGAGAACCGATGTCAGCAATGGAGACCATGTAAGACACGCTGTCATTTGCATGGTGGCATAATCAAATCCTCACAAGTAAGGGCCTTCCAACCAGTAACTCTTATTCTGATTCTGGTTATACCTGTCCCTCAAGCTTTCATGTGAAATAGGCCAATAATGCTTTCAAACTGATTTCAACACACACACACACACACACACACACACACACACACACCAAAAGAAAGAGCCAAAAAACATACCTGGCAGAGGGATTGGCAAGAAAACTCACTACCAAGCAAAGATCATATGTAAATGAAGAATTTCATTTACCTGCCATGAGAAGCTCTCTAAAATTATAGAGAAATTTGAATTCAGTACTTTTCTTTCTTTTTGTCCATACCCACAAATATTCTTATGCTACTCCAATAATTATTGCTACTCCAAACCTCCTCGTGCACATGTGCCACTCAGGTGATCAACAGCTGCTTCATTTATTCCTTCTGAAACAGGTTTCACACTAAAAAATGACCTGATCTCCCAGTTAAAACTCCCATAAGGTAGTCTGGCCGGTGTGTCTCAGTGGTTGAGCATTGACCTACCTGGAGGTCACGCTTCGATTCCTGGACAGGGCACATGCCCAGATTGCAGGCTCCATCCCCAGTGGGGGCATGCAGGAGGCAGCCAACTGATGATTCTCTCTCATCATTGATGCTTCTATCTCTCTCTTTTCTTTCCTCTCTGTAATCAATAAAAATATACTAAAAAACAAAACAAACAAAAACTCCCATAAGGTGGTGAAACACATTCCACCTGGTAAACTACTTCCTGCATGCTAGGTTCATGTCAGGAGATGAGCCCCCACAGTCGCCCAGGTGGCTTGTGGCCAAGGGGTCCTCCACACATGGACTAACATACTTTAATCAGCTTGGATGCTGAACTACTCTTGACTGTAACATGAAAAAGAAGCTCTGGACACTGGGCTGCTCCTGGAACCCCAGCTGCACCTTTTCCAGGACTGGATTCTCCCAATAAACTTCGGTTCTGCTCATTGTTTTTGTCTGCAACTTCATTCTGTTTTCAGGAAACAAGAACTCAGACTTAACATTCCTCATTTTGGTATCAGATATATCACCACTTATTTATCCATTCATCCATTGATGGATACTTATGCTGTCTCTGCCTTGTACCTCTTGCAAATCATGATGCTGTGAACTTGTGTGTGCATATATTTTTTTAGTATCAGTTTTAATTTTGGGGGGATATATAATTAAAAGTGTAATATACTTAAGATGATTATATGGTGCCAAAACCGGTTTGGCTCCGTGGATGGAGCGTCGGCCTTCGGACTGAAGGGTCCCGGGTTCGATTCCGGTCAGGGGCATGTACCTGGGTTGCGGGCACATCCCCAGTGGGGAGTGTGCAGGAGGCAGCTGATTGATGCTTCTCTCTCATCGAAGTTTCTAACTCTCTATCTCTCTCCTTTCCTTTCTGTAAAAAATCAATAAAATATATTTTTTTAAAAAAAGATGATTATATGGTAATTCCATTTTTAACATTTAAACCGCTTTCAAACTGTTTACAAGAACTAGGCCATTTTACATTTCCACTATAAATGCAGCAGGATCCCAACCAATTTCTCCATATCGTTGCCAGCCCTAATTTTCCATTTCTTTATTTTCTTTCTTAAAAATAATTATACCCATCTCACCGGGTGTGAAGTGCTACCTCACTGTGGTTTTAATTTGGTTCCCTAATGATGAATGATATTGAGAATCTTTCATGTGCTTGCTGGTCATTGTGTATTTTCTTTGGAGAATTGTCTTTTTTAGTCTTGGGCCCATTTTTCAATTGAGACCAATCAGTTTTTAGTAGGAATTCAGTGAAGTACTTTGGAATAAGGCAGAGGAAAAGAAGCCAGGAATAGACTCCCTCCTGCTGTTTCCCCTGGAATCCCCCCAGGAGGCTGGCTTATTTATTCATTTATTTTCCAGGCAGCTTGAAAGAGATGAGGTTTACATACAACTTGGATTGTATGTAATACTTCTAATCTTTCAAAGGGATTACCACCTACTTACTGCTCATAAACAAACATCAAACAACCCTGCACCTATAACTCCTGCCCTTTGATGACTCCTGCCCTTTGGAAGTGTGCGGTGCCTCTGCAGTCCGGCCTTGCTGTGAGAATGGTTACACTGCAGCCAGTCTGCCAGGGTTCACACTCTGGCTCCTCCACTTTCCAGCTGTGTGATTTGAGGAAATTTCCATGGTTCCCTCTCTATACAACGAGGACATTTAAAATGCCTGCTCTATAAAAGCATTGTGAAAGGTAGAAAGAGCCTAGATAAAGTGTCCAACGTAATATATTTACGTGAAAATGCTGAATGGATGTTACCTGTCATAGTTTTAGGCTGTGCCACACCACCTCTCTGACTCCTACTCTCTTACTCTGTCCTCTCTCCTACTGTTCCAACAAGCTCCAGAGCACTCTCCTCATTAATCAAATGGATTCCTCCTGGGCTCACATATCCCTCTCAATTCAAAGTCCAGTTGGTCTTTAATTTTGTTTCTTTCCCATCTCTCTTTATACTTGCTTAGCCAAATACTTTAAAAATTTTAAGATGCTGTTTATGTCTTTTAACATATCCTCGATGAACATTCACACCTAATTCACGCTAACACAGGCTTTCCCTCCACATTGAGCCTTTTTCAGTCATTTCATACACATAATCAATCTCAGTCATCATCTGAGTCCCCATGCCTCAGCCCATTCGTGGCTATTGTCCAAACTCTTTCTAAAATAGTCCCTTCACTTCATTCTGTAAGAAACACTTTCCCATTATCTGTCTTCTTTTAAGATTGTTCCTTCTCAGTTGACTTCAAGCATTTATGCCCTCTGAGGCATTACATTTTTATATTTCTTATATCTTATTCCTAGATTCACTTTATTCTCTCTTTCTAGCAAGTGACATTTTTGTTGACTGAATGAGTGAGTGAATGAGCATGTAAATTCAGTTCCAAATCTTTCAGGGAATGAATGAATGAATGAAAGAATGAATGAATACATACATACATACATACATACATACATAAATAAATATTATTTTCCTTGGAAGCTTTCAATTTATATGTTTGCGCCTTTCTTTGGTAAGGTTTTTGCTGTTTTGCTTTTCTTCATACTGAGAGTTGGTATTAAATCTATTGCCTGCAGATACTCTTCATCCAGGAACCTCGAATGGATGCTGCATAATAGTTTAATAGCTTCCATTATTTTTCCATGAATTGTTCTAGACACTTTCTATGTTTCTCATTTCTCTCCACAATCTTGTTAGATATGTATTAACACATGCAATTTTAAGATGAAGATATAAGTTTCAGAGGTTGTCAGTTTCATGAAGTGAACTCATCTAGTTAATTTTGGTACCAGTATTAATAGAAGGTTGGTGATAGTCATAAACCACTACTTTCTGATGTTTCACCTTTTCCCTTTATAAAATTACACCAGTCATATTTGTCTCTTCACATAAAAATTATTTTGAAGAAAAAGATAATTAATTCAAACACCTGGTTCTTTTGAAAACAGTAAAAAATCACCAGATGTTGTGAAAGTATGTGTATGTGTGTCCATATAGTCAACAATTTGCCTAAAACCAGCAGGCTAAGTCTAGGACACCCTGAGAAATTAATAAATGGTAACAGGGTAATGCACAAACTGAAAATCCCCTTTGATATCTAAATAATAATACTGAGAAATTGGCCCACATGGTAATCACTTCAAAGAATATTAAATTGGAATATCCAGTATAAGGTATGCAGAAGTCCATGATTAAGAACGAATCCACAGGTGACTTTGGAATCAGAGACTATTGAGGACTCCCTTCAGAACCACTGTAGGAGTGACAGTAAGTTTATCAATGTCAAGCTAGTGAACATAGGGCATATTATTCAATAAAAGAACTAAGAACATAAAAACCAAGTGCTTATTTTTATTAGCATATTCAAAAATGCCTTGTGCAAGTGATAAAAGGTTTGAAATTTCTTACATTGTTTCTATCTGCATATGCAATTTTTGAGGGGACAAAAAGTAGTCTTGCCTTCACTGATAGAGACAGAAGTTGAGTTTGTATTATTTTCAGACTTGATAGTACTTAGAGAGCTTTGCACACAAGAAGTTAGATGAAAAATTTTCCCCTGTTCTGTGTAGCAGTCCTACTTTTTTTTCTTTGTACACTAGTATATACTAGAGGCCCGGTGCACGAAATTCTTGCACTGGGGGTGGGAGGGGGTCCCTCAGCCCAGCCTGTGCCCTCTCGCAGTCCAGGACCCCTAGCTCCTTACCTCTCACCTGCTCACTGTTCCATACTGCTCAGCTCACTGCTCCTTAGCACTGCCAGGGAGGTGGGAGAGACTCCAGCCACCACCACTATAAGCCTGGCTTCTGGCTGAGTAGCGCTCCCCCTGTGGGAACACACTGACCACCAGGGGGAAGCTCCTGCATTGAGCATCCTGTGGTTGTCAGTGCACATCATAGCAACTGATCATTCTGGTCATTCCGCAGTAACAGTCGCTTAGGCTTTTATTATATAGATATATCAGTACATATTCAAGGGGTTGTATTCCCAAAAAGGTATTCAAAATGAGCTCAATTAAATTTAGTTTGGTTGATTGAATTAGAAAGTGGTGCTTTTGTGAAACATTTAAAGTTTGAAAGGTTGGCATTCAGTAATTGAGCTTTTGCTCTGGCCAGTGTGGCTCAGTTGATTGGATCATCATTCCCTACACCAAAAGGTTGTGGGTTCAATTCCCAGTCTGGGAACATACTGAGGTTTCAGGTTCCATTCCTCATAGGTGTTCCTATAGCAACTGACCAATCTCTTTCTCTCTCTCTCAATCAATAAAAATCCTATATAATAAAAGCCTAATATGCAAATTGACCAGACAACCAGCAGAATGACCAGCGGAATGACCAGTTGCTATGATGCTCACTGACCACCAGGGGATTCAATGCAGGAGCTGCCCCCAGCCAGCAGGCCCTAGGCCAGCCAAGGTGGGTGCGAGCAGGGGTCCTACAATGGCCCCACCAGTCGCCCTGCAGAGGGAGGCGACTGGCGGCAGTGGTAGCAGCAGTGGCAGGGGGCAAGGCCAGTGAATGGGTGGTGCCAGGCCAGCCAAGGTGGGTGCCAGCGAGGGCCCCCTGATCACCCCACTGGTCACACACCGATTGGCCCTGATCGCCGCCAGGCCTAGGGGCCCTACCCTTGCACCAATTTCATGCACCAGGCCTCTAGTAATAATAATAATTGAGCTTTGTCTTAGTTTACATTCCCCCCAGATTTCTTCAATAAACAAAGAACATATTTTCAGTAGTTTCTTTCTAGCTCATATAATAGAAAGATGGTTCCTTATATTAGCTATTTATGGTCTGGTGAGGCTGAGCTACCAGAGCAGCAGGAGCAGTGGGCAGTATGCCCAGAGGTACAGAAATGTATTAGTTTCCATTCCTGATGAGAAGACACTGTCATCCTTGCCTGCAGAGGAAAGGGGCAAAACCAGTAGCAATATAAAGAAGGAAATGGGTGGCAGGTAGAAAACAGTAAACACTACTGTAGAGCATTATATAGACCTCTTTAGGGGAGTGGTTTGAGGTCAGGAAATTTATATAGTTATGTGGCATTGTATGGAAAAACACACCCCTCCTGTGTGCATCTCCTTTATTCTAACACTACTACCACACTTCACTTCCCACACCAGATGTGTGGGGTTTCAACACACCAAGCAATTATCACTACACCAGTTTGGTGCCTTATAGTTAAATTTAATTCTGACTCTATCTACAAGGCGCAGTCCCACAAGACTGTCCCCACTCTCCATTTCAGATGGCAAACACAAGTCCCAGGATGTCACCTGTATTTCTGACCAAGCAGGTGTAAGTTGAACTTCCCAAAACCCCTCCTTGAATTAGATAAGGAAGATTAGTGGATGAACTGTAGGCCCCTCTCACTGCAATAATTTACTCTGTCATCTGAAGAGGAGGAGTACAGTTCCAGAGCTTTCTAATCCTTGGTTAATAATAATATATATATATATATATATATATATATATATATATATATGCTACCATTTTGCTTTTACTCTCAGCCTCAGATTAAAACTCTAATAAGGAAATTCAGACTCTCATCTGTTAGGAGTCTAAGCCCCTGGTCACCATGGCTTTCTCAGGTCATAGCTACTAATTTTGTCTATTTACCATTGCAATTCCGCTATGAAGTGCCAATATATCAAAGTGTATCCTATGGGTGCCAAACAGATTCTTCCCTGAACCCATCAGGTACTACTGATGTACTACTTGTTCCTCATAATCAGGGTTAGTTACACCTGCCAGACAGTGACTCTTTTCCTTGCTCAATAGTCTCTTGGAATGAGGAGCACAATGTGATGAAATGGTTCAAGTTTAATGGGATTACTCTGTTGGAAGAAATTTTTTTTTCTGAAAACTGGGATCTCTAAGTCACAGAGCTCAGCAATGTGGGGGAAATATGTGGGACTGATGCTACACAGAGATAATCCTGTTTTTACTCTTTGGTCCCCTGTGCAATATATTTTGCCCATTGAAAACACTGTATCTTATAACTAGAGTAATTCCCCCTTATCTGTGTAGGATATGTTACAAGACCCCCAGGAATGCCTGAAACTATGAATAGTACCAAACCATACTATATATATATATATATATATATATATATATATATATATATATATATATATAGTACCAAACCATACTATACTATATATATTGCATTTTATAGATAGATATAGATATAGTTGATATAGATATTTATGATACAGTTTAATTTATAAATTAGGCAATTTTATGGAATCATTTTCCTCAGCATATATATTTTTTCTTTTCTTTTTAAATTGAGACTTTCACATTTTTACTTATAGGAAGACTTTCACATTTTTACTTATAGGAAGTACTTCACAGTTTCTCTTTGGCATATACAAATTGCCAACATCACTACTCTGTGCTTTGGGGCCTTATTAAATAAGCTAGAGGCCTGATACACGAAATTCATGCAAGAGTAGGTCTTCCTTCCCCCGGCTGCTGGCACTGGCTTCCCTCTGGCACCCGGGACCTGGGCTTCTCTCTCAGTCCTGGCTTCATCCGGTAGGTAGTCTGGAATGTCTAATTAGCATATTATGCTTTTATTATTATAGATAAGGGTTACTTGAACACAAACACTGTGATACCATGACAGTAGATCTGATAACTAAGATGGCTATGGGCAGTATGTGCAACATGGAGATGCAGGACAAAGGGATAAGTTATGTCACGAGTCAGATAAAGCTAGATTGCATGAAATTTTATCACACTATTCAGAACAATGTACAACTTAAAACATAATTTTTAATTCTGGAATTTTCTATTTAATATCTTTGGAGCACAGTTGACTAGAGGTAACTGAAACCACAGAAAGTAAAAGTGTAGACAAGGGTGGTCTGCTGTATCAGTTCAGGGTATATGCTGAGACCTGCAACACATCTGCACAAGATTATCATCTCCACATTGAGCTCTCAGCCATGATTCAGGCTGTACCATATATCTGTCAAGCTGGTGCCTTCTGAATAATGTCATGTGTTGTAACCCCAGTGGACATCATAATCATGAGTTTATGTCACCACCTTGCAGTCAGTCCCTTGATTTCATGCAATATTAATCAGAATCCTGTGATAATGGATCAAATATCTGTCAGCCTTTAGATGTTGGTGCCGGATGAGGATATACAAGTAGAAAAGGGAAAAGGGCAATATGCAAATTGACTGAATAGCAGAACGACCGGTCACTATGATGTGCACTGATCACAGGGGGCAGATGCTCAATGCTGGAGCTGCCCCTGGTGGTCAGTGTGCTCCCACAGAGGGAGGGCCGCTCAGCCACAGCTAGACTGATGGCTGGCAAGCACAGCGGCCCGCCTCCAGACAGCACTAAGGATGTCCAACTGTGGCTTAGGCCCCCTCCCACTCCTGCATAAGCCATCAGTCGGACATCCCCCTAGGGCTCCCAGACTGTGAAAGGGTGAAAGCTGGGCTGAAGGACCTCCCCTCCCCCAGTGCACAAATGTCGTGCACCAGGCCTCTAGTATTTAATATATGTGTTAATTGGTTAAGATAAAATCATTGCCTCTTCAAAGGTAGAATAAATCCATTGTAGTCAACTTGATTCCCAATAACTGGCTGGTATCTTGGGAAATCTCTGATGCTTATGGATTGACATTTGGCCACAGCAGTAGCTAGATTAGTCTTGGTAAATGGAAGCTCTTGCTGTTGGATCTGTGTATGGTTTTCATTTCTGCTAATGGGTTCCTTTCTTCATGTATCCATTTTTTCACCAGTGGGGTGGTAATTACAGAGGTTAGCTGACATCAACTGGCAAAATTGTGCTGTTTGCTTGGTTGTTTAGCCCTTCATCTGTAAGTGATATTCTTTGGTATTTGTTAACATGTGATGCATATTCATATTAAATCCCTATAGATCCATCCAATTATATGCTTTTCCCCAAACTTTTTCCACCCTATATTTCAAGCTTTCTCCTTACCTTCTTACAGGCCCATGACTAACCAGCCAAGCCATTCACCATCACTCATAATCCTGCATGTGTAAATATGTGTGTATCTTATACATACACACACACACATACACAGGCCATTTTGTTTTATAAAAAAGTGGCTTATCAGGTACATAAACTCAATTCCTTCTAATTTTCCCTTACTGCTGTCTTTCCAGAGCCCCTGAGTGAGTCTTGATGGAGCCGAGATGCACCTTTGAGCCACATCCAAAATTTAAGATAACTTACCCATAAAATGAGCATCCTGCTCCTCCTCATCCATAAGCTTGTAATAAGGATGACTCCTGGAGCCGTAGGTGTCAGCTAGGGGAGCTTCTGGGGAAAAAGTGGCAGATGACAAAGGGTCTGGACCTAGAATAGAAAAGGGAAATTGAATAGTTTTAAATAAATAAGTAAATGTAGTTTAATACCACGTTGTATCACATCAGCATATTGACATATTTAATTTTGGTATTTTAAAATTTTATTGTCAAGTCCCTTAATTTGGCATTTAAAACACCCACTATTGCTTAGAATGAGAGGTAATTGTACCCTGGACTTTAGAATACTCAGAATGCAGCTCATCTATTAAATTATTTAAGATCCTTTCTTTGAAAAGAGCACTAAAAAGCTAGAGTTAATTCTGAAACTGCAGGGAAGAATGGTACAACTTATGATATTATAATTGAAAGAAAGCCATAGAGACTCTTTAAACTGAAAGTATTACATGTAATTGGACATGGGAGGACATGAACGAAAGATAGGTTGACATCTTTAGAAGGAATCCTTCATGGGTTTCTGAGAGAGCAAAACTAAGCTCTGAGGGAAGATGTAGAGAGAAAGTTTGCAGTGTAAGTGGGGGAATAATATCCTAAGTAATAGAGTTGTGCATAAAATATAATGGCTGACTAATATCTCATTTTCTCATTCATTCACTATTTAAACATTTGAAAGGATTACATACTTTTTGCGAAGCCTTTATTGGACAGATAAGACACAAAATTGAATCAGCCAAATTTGGCTGATTTCTGTTTTTAAAGACAATTTTTGAGAGTAAAAATATGTATACAAATCACTGTAATTAATTGTTATATATTTAATGATTGGGAATACCGAAATCCAGAATTCGGCAACATCCATGAAACTTGTGTGGAGATGTGAGGGAGGTTAATTTACAACTCAGGACAAGTTTTAGGAGAAGAGGGTGTGCAGATCAAGGCAAAAGCATAAATCTTCAGCAGCCTTACTGAATCAGCTGGAAGCAGCCACTCTCTCTTACTCGTCTCTATTCCACTCATCTTTTCATTATTTTCTCTATAGAATTCATAACTAACTGAAATCACTTGATCCTGCCATTTGTTACTGTTTATTGCCTTTACGCCACCATTTTGGAAGGCGGGCTCAGGGAGGGCTGGAAGCCTCTTGTTCACAGTTCTCTCCTCAGTGCTTGGATCACGGCCTGGCTCAGTGTCAGTAATAAATATGTGTTGAATTAAATAATACATATTATTTCAAATTTTTCTATGTCTCTGATAACCTATATTCTATGGTTCTTTTAATAAAATGTAGCTG
>NW_005871417.1:1072068-1077386 GCF_000147115.1 Myotis lucifugus | reverse complement strand
TTATTCTGTCTCACAAAGCCTGAAATATTTACTATCTTGGCCTTTAAGAAAAAGTTTGCCAGGAAGAGATTAACCAAAAAACTTATATGTATATATGCAAAACCCATGGACACAGACCACAGTGGGGTGAAGGCCTGGGGAGCGGATGGGAGTGGGGAGGAGGGAGTCAATGGGGGAAAAAAGGGGGGAATCTATAATACTTTAAACAATAAAGGTAAATTTTAAAAAAGTTTGCCAACCCTGATATAGGATGCAAATATATCCATATTGTCTCTGAAAGAGAAATGTAGTATGTCCTCTGGTCCCTCCCAGAGGATGTAGTTGGTGGGTATGGGAGGGCGCAGATTTGGTGTTATGCAGACTGCATGTGATAAATTTACTCTATTTCTATTTTAATCTCTTTTTTTCATTATGTCAAGAAAATTCTAGCATCTGAAACTTACTGACCATAATGCCACTGACCCAAGATTCATGCAAACTATCAAATAAACTGGGAGGACACTTCATCCTGCATGAGCTAATACAGATATTACATTTAGAACATCTGGTATGTACCCATATCAATACATTCATATCAATCCAGTGAGTGATCAATTCCATCCTTAATCTAGCACTTTGGGAATCCATTCTCACATGTATTCCCAAGCTTATGGCAATATAAGTGAGCAAAACCTTGCAATTCTTATGGAATATAAACTATTTTCTCTCGCGTCAAACTGGCATGTGACCCAGTGAGAGATCTAGAGGTAATGAGGGTGGTCCAGATATGTCTTGGGACAATAAGCATGCCAACTGGTTCAGGTGAGTTTATTTCAGCTTCATAAAGCCAGAGGAGGCTACTGTCTTCAGATATGATGAGGGTGAATGCTTACTGACCAAGTAGGTTTAAGGTAACGTCAGGATTCAAATTCTCATTTTGGGGGTTATGCCCAAATATTTACATTTCCAGTTTCACAACCAGTGATGGTCAGTTTTATCTGGCAATTTGCCTAAGCTAGAGTCCTTATTTACTCAATCAAACACTAATCTAGGTATTGCATCAAGTCATTTTGTAGATGAGTTAAATTCAAAATAAATTGACATTAAATAAGGGAGATTGTCCTAGATGACCAGGGTGGGCCTGACCCAATCAGATAAAGGGTTTTAAGGGCAGAACAGAAGCTTTTGTGAAGAGGAAGAAATTCTACCGTGGACTGCGGATCCCTGAGGATGGGACACTGCCGGACTAGCACAGGTGCCTTAGGAATGCTATATGGACCCCCGTGGGACTGTAAGCCAGTCCTTTCACAAGGAGGATCAGGCCATCTGGTGTCTTACTTCTCTGAGGGAGAAACGAGACTGGTCCTGGAGTATGGAAAATGCCAGCAAAATTGTTGCTTTTGGGGCCAACTGCTCCTGACTGAGTGAGGAACTGTTGCTGGGTAAGGCTGTCAGGAACCAGAGGCAACAGGAAACGTGGTGCCTTTTTCTTGTGTTACCTGTGGGCAGAATTCAGCAGGGACCAGAGATGTGTTTTGCAGAATTCTAGTCCCAGGATCACAGGAATGAGCAAGGTTCAGTTTGAAGCTGAGAGTCAATAGCTATTAACAAACACACTGGTCACTGTTTCACCGTAGGGGATTACAAAGGAGAATTTAAGTTGAGCTCCTAGGAAAAATATGCCCAGAGAAGACATTAAG
This sequence comes from Myotis lucifugus, assembly GCF_000147115.1. NCBI lineage: Eukaryota > Metazoa > Chordata > Mammalia > Chiroptera > Vespertilionidae > Myotis > Myotis lucifugus. Next base: position 1,075,707 of record NW_005871417.1, on the reverse strand, counting down.
ATTCATCCCCAGGTTTGGCCATCCTAAATACTATTTTTTATTAGTGGCTATCACTGCCATAGTTTCCTGTAGCTGCAGTTCAATTTATTAAATATGCATTTATCATTTATTATAGATACGAACCCAGTTAGGTGTAGTACCATAACCTTGTGAGAATAGGCACAATTTGAGGACTTTTATTCAGATACTAGAGGCCCAATGCACAAAACTCGTGCAAGAGTAGGCCTTCCTTCCCTCTGGCACCAGGGACCTGGGCTTCCCTCGAAGCCCTGGCTTCATCCGGAAGGTCGCCTGGAAGGACATCCGGTCTAATTAGCATATTATGCTTTTATTATTATAGATATTTTTTGCTAGCAAACAGAAACTCCCAAACCTTGAGACTATGTCACATGGGATCTGCAACAATAGTTTTCCTATGGATGAAAAGATAAACTTATGTTTCCCTCATAAAAGCTGCCACATAGCAAATACTGCTGAAAAATGGAGAAAAAGAGCCAAGTTTCATGCTTTCTAGATGAGAATAAGTTAGAAAGCACACTAAGTCCCTGACTATGTCTTTAATACCGGTTAAAAATAGTCAATATGTATGAGGTTTTGGCTGCAATTACTTTGAATCAACAAAAGACCATGGAGGTAGCTGTGTGGGAATATCATGAATACTCAATGCAAGGTGAACTTCAGAAAGAAACTCAGTACTTGATTTAAGAGATAAAAATGAAATGTAATTTCAAAAATAGAAACCAAAGGGCATGTTTCCTAAGACTTATGTTTCAGGAGAATCAGGATGTTCCACAGCTTATTCGCCAGAATTGGGAAATGTAAAGACACATTCTGAGACATGTTTGCAGTCTTATCAGATTTGCAGTACCCAGGTCTCTTTCGTCCCTGTGGTGACAGTTGGTTACAATAAAATAAAAATATTGCATTTGAAAAGAGCAGTACGGAGCCTCCACACCCCGAGTTCTGTGGAGAAGGCTCCTGGCAGGGAGACACAGCCAGACACATACGTGTGCGCTAGTGAACGTTGCGGTCATGACTGCCCGGCCTCCCGACAAGCGGGCAGCTGGGCAGGAGCGCAAGCTGATTGCCTTTATCTCGCAGCAACTTTTCTCCAGGGAACTAGTATTTACCTTCAGATTGCGCTGAATTCCAAATAGTCTCCTTTCTCAGAATATTTCTTTGAAAATGTTCCATTTGCCCATCAGACAGGACATCCACCTAATTCAACATTTTCATGTTCAAGTCACATAGTCAATGACATGTTTTAAGATATCTAGCATATTTCTTGATATTAGAGCATGAAAATAAATATTTCCGTTTCAATGATCCCTTTTAATCAGGAGAAATGTCTGTGTGTCCCTAATTGACTTTAGCGTTGTCATGTGTGTAGAAGCATTATGTTTAAATGTAATAAGAAATTGGTTAAGGACCCCAGATATGCTGCAAATCAATACAATGTTTGTATTTTTTGTTTTTAATAATTAATAATGATAATTAATTTAACTTGTTTTAAAAAGTCATCCTCCTTCTTCTAGTTGTTTTGTCCCTTATGTATTTGCTATATTATACACAATTGCCAAAATTAAGGGTAATTATATATTTTAACCAGAAAAATAATGAAACTGTTAAAATACACACCAAAAAGCCACTTTTTGTAGTAAATATTATTTTCCTTTCATTACATGTCTAATTGCAAATAAGTAGGAAAGGATAAAACCAAATAAAAATACAGTACACTTGTACCATTTAAAGTGATTTATTTCAGAATAAGTGAAATTTATATCAAAAGGAAGTTGGGTTTTAATAGAAAGCTTAGGAGCTCCTGGAAGAATGATATAAAAATAGAGGTGGTGTCTTCAAATTATCCTGTTAAATAGAAACCATCATTTCTTTCCCTGCTCATGCATTTTTAGCGCCATGTGACACTGGCCTATATTTTACACCAAATTAAAGTGACCTCCATTTAAATTGTGGCTTCTCTGCACCAACTGTGTGTGACTTTGGCAAACTTACACAAAGTCTCTGAGCTTGGCTTTCCTCATCTGTAAGATATTGGGATAATGACAAAAATAATACAGTTTGTTTGAGAATTTAGTGATCTAGCACGTGAATTGTATTATTATAATAGTTTCAATAGCTGTAGGTTCTCTGACCCAGACACTTCAGCTGGATATATATGTGATCTCAGCTTATGTTTAATCAGAGAGAGAGGGGGGCGGAGAGAGAGAGAGAGAGAGAGAGAGAGAGAGAGAGAGAGAGAGAGAGGAGAAGAGGGAAAGAGGAGGGAATTGAAGGAGGAAGGAAGGGAGTAATGACAATGGACCACAGGGACATGGGAGCCCTTTATCTTTGTACTCTGAATCCTCATATATGCTTATACACATATCAAAAACTCATGTTCGTTTGGGTTTATTTTTAATTACTTATCTCCCACACATTTTGGTTTATTTCTATCTATTTTAGAAAATCATGAAAAAAAAACCCCACAAGTTTATCTCTTAAGTGAATAAGTAAATGAGGCTCAGTTTCTTGTATTTTTCAACCAGCTCATTTTCTTCACTCACTACTTCCAAGCTCTAAACAGCAAAAAATAAAACAGGGAAGTGAGTGCAGGAACTTGCAGGCGTGTGGAGTCATGAGTGCTCCCACGGTGATCCAGTGTCATCTTATACTGCACTGTTTTGTGTCCCCAGGCAAGTTAGGATTTTGCTATTGGAGAAAGGTTAAATTATTGTCGGCATTCTGCAGGAATATAACACTGGCGATGAAACAGCATTGTTTTAGAGGTACACACAAGCAGGAGTTGCCTTCTACCTGTTCTTCAATTCAGTTGTGTAAATAGGGGGAAAAGAGGTCAATGAAGAAACGACATAGCAGTGGTTGGTCTTCTGTTTGAAAAGCATCTTGTGAATGACTATGAACGTTTGAGCTAAACATTGGGTTAAACTGGAGTCATAGCTCTCAGCGTCCAAGAAGCCAGGGAGCTAAGGGGCTTGCTGTACATAATTGCTGACATGCCTAAGCATTCTGCTCTGCCAATTTCCAAACCACAGGAGTTACTCGTATTCTAATGGAAAAAGGCAGGTGTGTCTTTGTACGTGCCTGAGCCCACTCTCAGGTTGAGCTTTAGAAGCCCAAATAAGCATCTATGAAAACCTGTTTTCATTCCTTCTCTTTTCACTCACCATATTTAAAAACAGGGCAATGACATCAATGTATAATATCATTGGGACTTTAGAGAAGAACGCCTTTAAATTAACTGTAATTCCATAGCATGTAATAAGTTAATCATGTGCTGTACAAATAATAAAATATGATTAAAGGGTATGTATTTAAATTAAACTACAATCTTCTTTTTATTTTTTTAAATATATTTTCATTGATTTCAGAGAGGAAAGGAGAGGGAAAGAGAGATGGAAACATCAATGATGAGAGAGAATCATTATTTGGCTGCCTCCTGCATGTTCCCTACTGGGGATCAAGCTTGCAACCCGGGTGTGTGCCCTTGACCAGAATCAAACCTGGGACCCTACAGTCCACAGGCCGATGCTTTATCCACTGAGCAAAATGGGCTAGGGCAAACAGCAATCTTCTTTTTAAACTTATTCTGAAATCTATTTCAAAAATGAAATAAAGCAT
>NW_005871417.1:1068743-1070993 GCF_000147115.1 Myotis lucifugus | reverse complement strand
TTATCTTTGCTTCTTTTTTAAAAAGTGCTTTAAGGAGAAAGAATGTGTTTGTTAACATTGGTATATTTAGTCTTTTCCCAGTAGTCAGACCATTCTAAGCTAGAGGCAAGAAGTCTTATACAACTAAAGTTTCATTTTCTCAGCAATGCTTAGACTCATTCACCTCCTTGATTGGATGGAAGCTGGCACCACAGGGCTCCAGGTTTGTGCTCTGATTCATCATTGCTTGGAAGTGATTTAGAAGTCGCTGTTGCTATATTAGTTTTGTCTCTACCCACACATTTTTTCTACCCTATTAATAGATCTATTTTTACCTATTCTTAAGTGTAGAAAGCCCATGTACCATAGTTCCTAATTCCCATTGTGGCCATTTATGTATTTTACCAGACCCTGTCAAAATACTGGGTACATTCCTTATTTCTAGTGTCTATTTCGGGGAATGAAACCCACCTCCTGACCTCTCGAGTTTGTTTCTAGATGCCAACAGATCTGAAAAATCTTACTGCTGAGTTTTAATAAATTGTTGCTGAAATCTTGTAACTGGTTGGACTGCTTACAACTGAATGATGATTTGGAACACCTGCTGAAACTCTTGGATGGCATGCTTTCTCCTTCCAGATTGACTCTCACAATCCATAGAGGTTTCCACCAATGGCTGCTTGATTCTAGAGAATGTGATCCTTCTAAGTCTATCTTTTTCTCCTATTTTTACCATGGTCATCAACTAGTTTTTTGTTCAAATGTCAGAAGAAACAACAAAAGAGAATTTCATGTTAAGAAATACTTTCCATTTTGAAGTACAGTCTATAATTTTTTATGCTATATACTTTACATTTTATAGTAGTCTATAAGTTTTTGTATTAACTTTGGGAATTAAATGCTGAGTATGCCAAGAAGGTAAGGCATTGGACATTCATTACGTGGGCCATTTCATAGGTTGTGTTTGCAGTGACCAGTCTTGAGGGATTAAGTACTTAATATCTCCTACTCCAATAAAGTATATGCTTATCTGCTCACTGCTATAAAGTGGCAGACTCCCCAAGCTAAATATTCCTTTCCTATAATGTTTCACTGTGTGGGGCGGTGTCTAGGCTAATCTGCAATCTCCCTGTGGAAACTGAGGCTCGAGGAACTGATATGATAGAAATTCTTTGCTCACCACTGACCATGATTATGCTAACACTCCAGCTATTGTCGTTTCTGTGACTAATAAAGCCTTTTGTCTCTGACCCAGGTGTCCCAAGACCTCTGTTGGATTCCATGAAATTGTAATAAGCTCACTTGTTATTTTGCAAGTGGGATAAACCCTTAGACATTTAGAGTTGTTAACTAGAATCAGGGGACACTTTAGATTAAGGAAAACAACAACACAATCCTATAAATTCTGTTTATCTTACACTTTTAAAATACAAAACTCTCAATATACAGTAGCTGAGACTTCCATAAAAACTGTCATCTTTACACTCTAGTTTATTGCTCATGAAAACCCTGCTAATTTTACTTATCTACACTAATAAATGACAAACACGCAAATTGACCGTACCTTTGCTACACCATAAGCCACACCCACCAGCCAATCAGAGCAACTATATGCAAATTAACCCAACCAAGATGGCAGCCACGGAGCTGGAGCGAGCAGGAGGCTTGGTTGCCCAGTGATGGAGGAAGCCAAGTTTCCTGCCTGCTGCGGCCAGCTCTGAGCTCCACTGAAGGCAACAAAGTTTCAATTATAGAAGATAAATAAACCCCAGATACCTTCTTTCAGCCAGCCGTGGCCAAGGAGTTGGAGCGAGCAGGAGGCTTGGGTTGGCCCTGGTGATGGAGGAAGCCAAGCTTCCCGCCCACCCTGGCTGGGTCTGAGCTCCACTCAAGGCTACAAAGTTTTAATTATAGAAGGTAAATAAATCCCAGAATAAAAAAAAAAAAGAAAAAAAGGAGAGGCTGGGAGCTCACATTGCCAGGGGGCTTGGCCAGCCTGAAAACGGCCCTCAGCCCCTCACCCAGACTGGCCAGGCACCCCAGTGTGGACCCCCAACCCTAAAGGGGGTGTGGCCATCCTGAAAACAGCCATCAGCCCCTCACCCAGGCTGGCCAAACCTCCATGGGGTGAGGGTCCCCACTGCGGAGGGGGGGCTTGACCAGCCTGCAAACAGCCATCAGCCCCTCACCCAGGCTGGCCAGGCACCCCAGTGGATCCCCACCCTGATCCTGGAAACAGGCCTTCAGGGTAAACCAGCTGGCCCCCACCCG
>NW_005871417.1:1017246-1067914 GCF_000147115.1 Myotis lucifugus | reverse complement strand
AAACAGGCTTAGTGGGCAACAGCCGGCCAGGAGTTAGTAAGGGATGACCAAACGACTGAGCAGCAGGCTGCGTGGGGCAACCAGGTCAGCAGCGGGGCTGGTGAGGGACGACCAAACGACTGAACACCAGGCTGCGTGGGGCAACCAGGCCAGCAGAGGGTTAGTGGGGGATGACCAAATGACTGAGCAGCAGTCTGTGTTGGGTGACCAGGCCGTCAGGAGTGGCAGTGAGGGGCTACCAAGCCAGCAGGGTGGGCAGTTAAGGGCAACCAGGCCAGTAGAGGGGGTAGTGAGGGGCAATCAGGCATGCAGGTTGGCAGTAAGGGGTGACCAGGCTGGCGAGGGGGCAGTAAGGGGTGACCATGCTGGTGGGGGGTCAGTTAAGGGTGACCAGGCCAGCAGGGTGGGGAGGGAAGTTAGAGGCGACCAGGCTGGCAAGGGAGGGAAGTTAGGGATGACTGGGCCAGCAGGGGAGGGCATTTAGGGTTGACCAGGCTGGCAGGTGAGGCATTTAGAGGTGATCAGGCTGTCAGAGGGGCCTGTAGGGGCTATCAGGTAGGCAGGCAGGTGAGCAATTAGGAGCCAGCGGTCCCAGATTGTTGAGAGGGATGTCCGACTGCTGGTTTAGGCCCGATCCAGAGGGGTCAGACAGTTGGACATCCCCCAAGGGGTCCTGAATTGGAGAGGGTGCAGGCTGGGCTGAGGGGACCCCTCCCCATGCATGAATTTTATGTACCAGGCCTCTAGTTTAATAATAAATTATGACAATTAGTTTTTAAACTATGCTTTAACTTTGAAGAACCACATTTAGTGTGATTTAAACACAGAAATTTTACTCTTCAAACATATTTTGGCTGAATATCTATATACTTATGCTTATCCTCTATCCTGCCCATCTTATCAATTAAAATGTTACACAGGTAGGTGTTCAAAATTCAAAGTGATCTATCCTATATAATAAAGAGGTAATATGAAAATTGACCATCAATCCCTCGCACATGATGGCTGCCCCCATGTGGTCACAAGATAGCCACCCCATGTTGTCACAAGATGGCGGCAGGGGATGCTAGTTGGGGGCTACCAGGCCTGCAGGGGAGGGCAGTTGGGGGTGACCAGGTCTGCAGGGGAGGGCAGATGGGGGTGACCAAGCCTGCAGGGGAGGGCAATTGGGGGCAATCGGGCTGGCAGGGGAGCAGATAGGCATTGATCAGGCTAGCAGGGGAGTGGTTAGGGGGTGATCAGGCTAGCAGGCAGAAGCGGTTAGAGGCAATCAGGCAGGCAGGCATGCAGGTTAGTGGTTGAGAGTCAGCAGTCCCGGCTTGTGAGAGGGCTATCCCCTGTGGGATCAGGCTTAAACTGGCAGTCGGACACCCCCCAGGGGTCCCAGATTGGAGAAGGTGCAGGCTGGTCTGAGCGACAACACCCCCAGTGAATGAATTTTTTGCACCATGCCTCTAGTAAAATATAACTTTGATTCATTTGGTATAGCTCTAAAGGAGAACAGGAATGGCCCTAGCCAGTTTGGCTCAGTAGATAGAGTGTTGGCCTGCGGATGGAAGGGTCCCTGGTTCGATTCTGGTCAAGGGCACATGCCTTGGTTGCAGGCTCAATCCCCAGTGTGGGGCATGCAGGAGGCAGCCAATCAATGATTCCCTCTCATCATTGATGTTTTTATCTCTCTCTCCCTCTTCATTCCTCTCTGAAATCAATAAAAAAATATATATTTTTTTTTTTAAAAAAAGAAGAACAGGACTGGTGGGATGGTGATAATTTTTTAATGGGGATTTATTGACTGGTGATACAAGGTAATCTGACTAAGAGAGATGAAGGCAAAGTCATGTAGATAATAATCCAATGAGAGTTCAACTGTGCAATAGCACAAAAGTTCTTCTGTTCTGAAATTAGAGTAACTGAACCATTGGCAAAAGTTGCATCTATATGTATGTGTATAGCTGTATTTATCTACATTTACATAGATCTATCCAAATGCATCTCTAAAAACTCAAGACAACATTTAGGAAAGCCTTCTTTCCTAACTTCCTCCCTACCTTCCTTTCTTTTTTATTCATTCCTTCTTTTTGGTCTTTCTTTACCTTCCTCCCTTCTTTTTTTTCATTTATTTTTATTATGTTTATGAAATAATGTACTTTCTGTTTTACTTTTGCCTCTGAATAAACTAAATTTTTACTATTATGTTTACAAGACGTTTAAATTTCCTTGGAAAAAGTTTGCATTTAAAGTTTAAGAAATTATTAAAGCTATACAGAAATTGTTAATGTTAACTGCTTTAAGGCAATTTAGAATAAAAAAAATTTCAAATTGATAGCAGAGGTATGAGCTGCCTCTGCTTCAAAACAACCAAAGGACTCGTATACATGCATATAAGCATAACCAATGGACACAGACACCAGGGGTTGAGGGCATGACCAGGGGTGGGGGGAGCAATAGGGGGATAAGGACACATATGTAATACCTTAATCAATAAAAAAAAGAGTTTAAGATTCAAAAAAAGAAAATATATTAAAATAAGATTTAGATCTAAAATATATTCTTTTGTAGCAGAGCAGCTCCCTCGCTGCGATCTATTGAAAGTCAGCCCTCGACACAAGGGTTTGTAGAGAAAGAAAAAGAAAAAAAGAATGAAAAAAAAAATAAAAATAATAAAAAAAAATAAAAAATAAAAAAAAAAATAAAAATAAAATATATTCTTTTGCAAAAACAAGTGATACCCGAATAATTACAACTATTTTTTAATTGAGATATAATTGACATATAAAATTGTGTAACTTTACTATGTACAATATGTTTGTTTGAAACTTTTATATATTGCAATATTTTTATTAGCATAGTGTTAGCTAACACATCCATCATGTAATAACTATCATTTCTTTGTTTTGTCATGAGAACATTTAATGCATATTTTGAAGTATGTAATACAGTATTGTTGACAATAATCATAATTCCATGCATTAGATTTTCAGAACTTTCTCAGCTTCTAACTGTAATTTTGTACCCTTTTATCTACATCTCCCCAATTAAACTTTAGTAAATGGAAAGTGATTCATTCTGTTTGACAAAGGCAGGATTTTAAAAAATAGTGGGAACTATTGCAAGATATGACAATTATATCCATTAATTATGACAAGAAAACTCTACTAAATGATCTTACAGTCATTTAATGAGAAAAAATAATTGAACGTATTTACACTTTAAAATTTTAATTCAAAATTAGCAATTCTTTGCTCACTACTGAGCACAATAACCTTTTTCAGAAGGAACAACACCCTGAGTGACATGACAAGAAATGGATGCTCTATATAAAGCAGTGGCTTTGGGTTTACCTTACCTATAGGTTAGTAAAGCAATTGGAAAACTTCAGCATTTAGTTCTTGTATTAATGCATGAGTGAGGCAAAAGTTCACTAGAGCTGTTGACTTATCTGCATGTGAAATGTTGAGTGCTATCCAGGAGAGAGTGCTAAATGTTCCACAGCGATGCAAATTTGCATAATGAAGAAGAGAGTGCATTTAATTTACCATTAACTTGTTAAACCTCTGTAATATTTTCTCTCTGTAATTTATTTTTATATGCATTACAAGGTAATTGAAATCAAAATTGCAATAGGTTAATGTAGTAAAAGGAAAAAAAGAGAAACTATGAACTGCATTTGCCCTTAGAATATTATCATAAAGAGTCAAGGTATTATAGTCTATAACTGTCGAAGGCTACTCGTCGAAGCCTGATATTGGACTTCCATATGGCAGGCAAGACCATTCTAATCAATTTTTATTTATACCTTCTGTAGAAATTGTGCATTAGCAAGCAAAAAGTACAATACACTATGGGCACTACTTTACATTTTGTGTGATGCCTAGAATAACAAAATTCTGGAAAGATGGGATGAACCAGACAAATTGGAAACAAGCACGTGGGCAAACACTTACCTTCCTCAGCACTCCAACTAGGTTGATTTAAAAGTATTAAGAAAGCCTGTTTGTAATAAGTATGGGAATGCCTTAGAGATATGATAATGGTAATTGTATACATAAGTGATATGTTTGAACATAATCTTCATTGTTAACGTATTTCTCATCAAAACTGCCCCTGCTGAAGGGGATGGATCTAATACTTTCCACTCTGTGCATGACACTAAAAATCATCTCTAAAAATATTCCTCCCAGAAAATGCCTTTAAACGGTAGATCCACAGAAATCAGAAATATATCCATCCCTCTCATTGAAAGGATAAAGCTTTTCCAAGTTCAGCTGCAAAGGTCGGCCTGGATTCAACTTTATTCACTTCCAAGTGATCTCTTCCACACTTTAAATCCACACTTAAAGGATTAGATATTTTAGTATCTGCAGGTCTTATCTGGAAAACAAATATTTTGACAAGTGTCATCATATTAATGCATTATGTGCTGATAATTAAATGAATCAAAACTAGCAATCATTGTTTAACACTGTAGTGTGGGTTGTTTAAATATAAAAAGTCCCTTCTACCTATTCCAAAGTATGAACGTTTTCTGTGTCTACACCCAGAATTTAATTTGCTAATTAAAATTACTTTTTAAAGCTTTCTAACTGTCTGTAATTTTAGGAGAGATTTTTTCTTTCTCATTTTGCCTATTGCCCCTCTGCCCATCCTCTTACTTCCCACCTCTATTTCCCATTGACTTCCCATCAGGTGAATTCCAACCTTCCGAAGCAAATTAGGTATTCTTATATAGAAATGGGCTTCTAAATTATAGAAACCATGTTATACGAGGTGCTTTAAAATGAATACTGATGTCGAGGTCTTATTTGTTCACAAGCCCACTGCTAGTACATCCTGTGCCTTTGGACAATTACCAAAAGTCTTCCCTCCCCTTTGCTTCCCTGAGTAGATGTAGGTCTGTGGTTGAAAAGGGGGACATGGCCCGGGTGCTCCTATAACATAAACAGTATATTAAACTGCATGTAGCCACTCTGCAGTCAATCTCATGCAAAACTATTTTTAAAAACATGTAGAAACAATTCAATTCCTAAAAGAGTATATGAGAATACATGCAAGACCAAGATGGAAATCAGTCTATATTTGTAAATGTCTGATACAGTTAAAAATTACATTTATGGTTAAATTTTTAATATAGCAAACATGAAGTTATCATTTTAATATAGTAAAACTGAAGTCCAGCATAGTAAAATTAGAAATTATAGAAAAAAAGAAAGAAGAAAAGAACAATCCCGTCTTAGAATTAGCTGTTGTTAAAATGTCATTTTATGCTTTTTTCCCCACTTAATATTAAGTAATAAGCATGTCTCATGTCACACAAAATTTAATTCATTTTAATTATTGCTTTAATGATCACCTTAACTTGCTGATTTTCATTATACATATGTTTAATTTGAAAAAAAATGAAATATTTTTCTGTAATCGGAATAATGACTTGTAACCTTTGTACTGACATAACTTCTTTCCTAAACAAAGAGGTAACAACATGAGGGTGCAACCTCTGTAGGTCAGCAATGCTTTTGTACCACTATTTTCATTATGTCACAATGCAACCCGGGACAGGCATTTTATCATAAAGATCAGTGTCGTATCTCAAGGATTTAAAAACCTTTAAAGTCTTCCACAGTACAAATTGAATGATATATCGAGCATATAATTACTATTCAAAGTAAAAGCCACAAATTAAAAGCAATTAATGGGATACTAGTCAAGGACTATACAACTGAGAATAACTAAAAATAAAAATGAGCCACAGTATTTACTTGAAACTGATGGATACTCAGAAGGAGGTCATAAAATTATTACTTGATTGAACATGTTCTACACAGCAATCTGTAAAAGCAGAACATATTGCCAATACTACTTCCACTGTGATGCCTCCTCCTTTGAAAAAAAAATCTACTTTCTGAATTATTTATACCATGAAGTTAGTATTCACAGCGTATATAAAAACACTGAGTCACTTCATCAAAGGAAAAATCTAATCCATTTCCTGATGACTAGCGGTCATTGTGTTGGAAGTATAATTTACAATCTTTTTTAGATTTTTATAGAATTTTTAACTGTCTAATTATACTAGAATTCATTTTCAGCAGGCATTTCCAATAGACAGTCTCCTTAGCTGCTAACCAACTGGAATTATTACCTAACAGAAACTTTCTAATAGATAAACAGGTTTTCTCAAAGTAGACTTACCAATTGCCACAAAATTAGGGAAGTACAGTGTCTAATGAAGCCCAATTTGCTCACAGTCTTCAGGAATTAATAAAAACGAATGTCAGTCAGGTTCTAGCAGGGTCATTGCTAATGACACAAACGCCCAAGAACTTCAAACTTGGATTTGACCATGAAAGGTCCAGCCTTTTAAAAAGAACCAAGAATCTGCTTCAGTATTATGTTCTTTCCCTCCAGTGACTGAGACATATTTATTACTCTTCTAAATGTCAAGAAATTTATATATGTTTTAAGCAGCCTTTTCTTTTTGCTCTTTTTTAAATAATACTAGAGGCCCGGTGCATGACTGCCCAGGAACCCTCGGGGGATATCTCCTTTTGGGGAACGAGCCTAAGCCAGCAGTCAGACATCCTTAGTGCTGCTGTGGAGGCAGGAGAGGCTCCCACCACCACGGCTGTGCTCGCCAGCCATGAGCCAGCTTCTGGCTGAGTTGCGCTCCCCCAGTAGTAGTGCACTGATCACCAGAGGGCCGCTCCTGCATTGAGTGTCTGCCCCTTGTGGTCAGTGCACGTCATAGCAACTCGTCCTTCCTCCTTTAGGTCAATTTGCATATTAACCTTTTATTATATAGGATATTTTTATTGATTTCAAAGAGGTAGGGAGAATGATTGGCTGCCTACTGCATGTCCCCTACTAGGGATTGCGCCCACAACCCCAGCATGTGACCTCCTGGTTCATAGGGCTATGCTCAACCATTGAGCAGCATTTGCCAGGCTCTTTTTGCTTTTAAGAGATTAGGCTTTTTGCGTTTAAGAGATTAGGCAAGTGTGTGAGTTCAACAACTACACTCCTCCTGAACTCCTCCGTGGGTAATTCCTGTCCATGTAGGTGGCAACTTCAGTCCTAATCACAGAGACATTCACTTCCACCAGAAAACCAACTGAAGCAACATTCAGTTTGAAAGTAATGGTCTCAGAATGATGCTATGTCTTTGTCATTTGATAACTGTACCCAACAACTGGGCATTTTTCATGATCCTACCTCTTGACTCCAACATTATTATTCAAGTATTTCACTGAAGGACAATTTATAAAAAAGTTATATACTGGAATTTTTTTTTGTAAAATTCAGGAAAAAAAATCATAGAGATTTTTGGGCCAAGTTTTTTATTGACAATATTATTGATTATTTTGATCAATGTTCCTGGTGACGAACTTCACTCAGGGTACAAAACCATAAAAAGAAAGTGCTGCTTTCACTGAGCTGCTCTCTCTCTTATTGACAGACTAGTGGCCCGAAATTCGTGCACATTAAAAGGGAATTAATTAGAGGTAATATTTTAATATTGCTATTTGCCCTTTCTGTATAATAGAAGTGTCAGAGATGAAAGAAAATTAGTAAAATGTATGTGAAAATTTCCCTCGGGTCAGAGTCTGGGGCCCAGAGTCAAGTCCCTGCCCACCCGCGCATGCCTTGAAATTGCGTGAGACCCAGACCCTGCCAGTCCCACCCCTGCCAGTCCCACAGGGCAGGGAGTGTAGCCTCAGGTTCCCCGACCTGGGGACGGGCAGGGGGTGCAGCCTTAGGTTCCTCATCAAGCCCCGCTGTGTTGGGGACACAACCTCAGGTCCCCGTCAAGCCCCACCTGGTGGAGGCACAGCCTCAGGTCCCCTGTCCAGCCCTGCTGGGCAGGGGAGTGGCCTCAGGTCCCCTGGTTCTGGTGTGAGGTCACAAGGGTGTGACAACCATGTGCATATTAGCTCTTTATTATATAGGATAATGTATACCATCCAACTGACTTGTTTTTCTCCATAATGTGATGGCAGGGATAGTGAGATAAACTTTATAATTCATTGTACTACCTTTAGCTAAGTGTTCCCAGTATCACTGCCCACTTCTCTTCAACTGCCTTTTATTTTGTGTGTTTTTGTTTTTGTTTTCATTACCTTCACTGTGAGTATGGCTGTTATTCATCTGTGTTTCATTGTAGGGTAACTAAAAATTTATTTGCAGTGTATGTGTTTTCTCCCCCAAGCATCCCCTTCTGCTTTCTGTATTGTTGTATATTAAATTAAAAGTGCTGTGAAGAATAAACACTCATATACTAACTGTAGTCCTTGTGACCTAATAAAATATCAATGTCATTATATGGAAGAACTTCATTAGGCTAGAAACAGAATGTAGTAATGCATAGAAATTCTCATAACATTCAATTTCAGGAAAGTCACTCTTGTTTAATCATAGCAACACTGAACTGAATCAGCTAGAATTTCAAATAACAGTGGAACATTGGGAAATTTCTATTTCCTCTGTGGTGAAATGATGAAATCAAACTTCATGATCTGTCATTAGGTTATGAAAAGGTTTTGTGTTTCTATGAGAATCCTGTCTTTGACAATGCACAATATGAATGCATTCAATTTTCCTATAAGTTCAAAACAAAGGTAAATAGAAAGCTCATTCAAATTCTTACTTCCAACTTTAAAAATTTAGATACATTAAAATGCAGCATTCACTGATTCATTGGACCTGACAGTTTCAGCAACTACACCAGGTCTTCTTGATGTCTAGACGCTTCCTAAGATGCCTGTAAGAAATGCTTTCTGAAATCAAGAACTGGGGTTCCAGAGTCAGCATCTAGAATGGGACCTGTCAGGAAGTAAGATCAAAGGATAAATAAATAAAAAAATGGAGGCCAGATGTTAGTTTCTTTTTATTTTTACGGGATGATCCCAGAGGGCATGATGAATGCAGCAATCCTATTAAGTGTCATGGAAAACTGTGTAGTATGTTGTTTATAGGGAGAGTGGAGAAACAGTGATATGAAGGCGGGAAGATAGGAAGGAGAGAATTATATTTATTATGTCTGGGACAAGTCAAAGAGAGAGGAGGCTGGAGGGTGGGTATGATATGGTAGCCAGGCGACACAGCTAAGTAGGCTAAAGTGTGTGATCAGAGAATTGCGTTTTACTAAATGGTTTGGCCTCTAGTAGCATATTGGTACAATGTGATGAGGTCTAAAATACTGTGTGTCAAACTTCCAGTAGTACAGTGCACAGGCTGTAGAATGGCTGTTGGGAATTTTACTAACCACAACATGTGTTTAGCCTCCTCTGTGCCAGGCACTCTAACAAGTTCATTGCTTGGGTTTCTTCAATAGTCAAAAGACCCTTAAAAAAGAGACTGTTATTGCCTCCAGAGGCAGAGAGAGAGAAAAAGAGTTGACCAAGGTATTCCAGATAGTCAGTGGCAGAGTAGAGATGCAAACCCAGAGAGTCTGTCTCTAGAGCTCATATCCTTAACCATTTCTGATGCAATAAATGAGCTTGAAACAGATAGAGAACTCTAGCAGTTGGGCGCAGCTTTTGAATAGAAGCTTCTGTTCCTCTGAGAAGCACTATCTGTCTTTTAAAAACAAATCATATCTCAACACTGGTTTTTAGCAGTTCAGAGCAGGCCCCATGAATTTGTAAGTGAGGGGTGTTCCTTCCTGCCTCCAGGTTTGCATGTTCCACTCTTTTACCACTTGTTAATTTGGGTGAAGATCATGTATCTTTTCTTTCCAGAAACAATTGCTCCCCAAAATTTTATGAGTTTACAAAATTCACTGGAGAAGATGGTGTAGCTAGGGAAAAGGTCCAATAATACAGCATGAAGCCTTCTATCATCAAACTGACTTTATCTTCACGTCCCCCTCCTATCCCCATTCTCTTTTTATCTCTGGGAGAACAAACTTTTCTACTTCTTATGCAGAACTGTTCTGTTCATATTCCCTAATATAGGAATCAAACATTGAACATTTAAAAAGAAATTTAGTGAAAAACAAAAAACATTTTCCCTGTTTCATTGCATTTGTCTTGTTGCTGCTTTCTCTGTGGGTGATTTCTAGAGTTTATATATAGTGATCTTTTTCTCCATCTATTTGTATGTGAAAGTGTTCAGAATCTATATTAGCATTCTGTTTTTAGTGTTTACAAATTATTATAGAAAGGATTCTAAATCCAAGTGGCACATCTTCTGAAACTGACAGTCATTTTGCAATTTAGTTTGCACACCCACATTGTGGATTTTAAGTAACTTTGGGGTGTTTCTGAATCTAGATTGCTACTTCATATTTGATCACTGACATATGGAGATGTGTTCAGTAAACAATTTTGAAGGAGATTATACATTGTGTATGGATGTTAGTGAGGGGAGGAAGACTTTAGGGACAAGAAGAAACCCACAGTGGCAATCCAGAAGTGAATAATTTACTTAGGGTTTGGAGTGACTTTAATTCTACCTTGAGAAATGTCCTCTGGGCATCTAGAAAAGAAATAGGTTGCTTGCTATAGAGATAGAAACATATATTCCAGAGAGGTAAAGGGGAGAATAAATAAAGATAAATAAGGAAGCCTTAGATAAGGAGAGAGTACATGTATTTTAGTTTTTCGTTTGCTACTAACTAGGTGAGGGACCCCTGGGAAAGTTTCTCAACCCCTCCGGACCTCTATTTTCTATTTTACTAAATAAAAGGTTAAGAATCATCTGACTCTTTAAGTTTATTCCAAATTTAAACCTTAAAATTTTAAGAGGAATTTCACAATATTATTGTCAAATCAGTCCCTGAATTAGGACACTATTTTGCATCTCCAGGAGATTTAGAGTTCCATATCTATGGAAGATGCCTTTGAAAAATAAGAAACCTCATCAGAGTTCAGTCACCTCCATTTCTCAGATCTGATTTGGGGCAAGTTATTTAACCTTCTTGAATCTTGCTTTCTTACTTGATAAATGGCAACAATGTGCACTTCACCAGGTTTTTCTGAGCATCGACTATAAAACTACATGTAAAGGACCTCATGCCTGGTTCTCAGTGAATAATCGCTATCACTATTCCTACTGGTAGTACCACTACGAATGCACAATGAGGTTTTAGCACATCTGCGCCTTCCCACTTACTGGTGGCCTGAACCCCAAGAATCAAACATGTGGAACTGTGTGGACTCTAACTGATTGGCCTTGGTATGCATCTATGAAACACTTGTAATAAACGGAATTGGCATGATGCCCCAGAAAGAGAATATGAAGATGCTTAGTCCTGGCGTTATTTCCACCGTTTGGAAGCAATGTTTGCTTAGGCAAGTCACAGGGACTTCAATTCTCTGAGAATAAATTCCTTAAGTTGCTCAATGAGGGTCAATACACGAGACACTATATTTTCCATGGTTTTGTGATAATTCAATCACTGTTGATGCGAGGGGCTTTGGAAAGGATAAGGCACTGAACCAAGAATATCTGATACTTATGTAATCATTCTTAGTAAGGTCTTGTTTGAAATGTTTTATATGCATTAAATCATCTGTGAGATCATTATTATAATTCCCATTTTGCCATTAGAGAACCTGATGCATAGAAAGGGTAAATAAGTTATCGAAAACCAGGCTGTTCATAAATGGCAGAGTGGGGAACCAGTGAGAGACATGTTCACTCCTGACCGAGCAGGTAAAAGAAAATTCTGTGTAATTCCATTAGGTGCCACTGTGGAAAGACAGAATGATTGGATGGAGCCCAGGAGGCTGTGGATGGGGTGTCTTCCCCAGGCTGGGAATGAATAGCTGAGTGCAGCCATGCTTGATTATAGCTCCTCTTCCCTCTGGGCATTGGATGTGGCCTAGAAAGCTCATTTTGCCCCTAACTTTCTCTCAAGAGGCCTCTAACCAGTACTTCTGCAAACTTACCCCAAGGCTAAAACCCAGTTTTCTCCCTCAGGAGCTTGGGGTTGTAGGCAATGGCTTGATAGTCTCTTGGTTTTAGACAAAGAAGCTGGCTTGGTCCTGGATTTATATATGATGGCATTTCTTTTATTTTATTTATCTTTCATTCTGTAAAACTGGAAAAATAAAAACAAAACCCTAAAATATTAGTATGAGCCTCAGGTACAGCCCAGGCCCCCAATGCTTATTCTGCTCTGCCTAGGTCTGAGGAGGCCTTTACTAAACATTTAAATAGCTGCCTGCACTCACTGCAGAGTCAGGGGGCCCCTAGATCTCTGGGGAATAAAAATAATGCATCCAAAGAATTATTTCTCCAAGAAAATCTGATAGTGAAAATGCAGGTGAAAATTTCACCTCAAGGATATGTCCACCTAGCTCCCCAGGTGGCTTAGAGATACTTGGGGAAAATATTGTTTTCTTAAACTTGTACATTTAGTATATCTATAAAATACATCTACACATTAAAACGGTGACCGCAAACTTCTCCAAGAGCTCATGTCTTAGACTAAAATAGAATCATCAGTGAAGAATTCAAAATTAACTCTGCTTACTCATTCCCACGCCTCTTGCTCTATTTCAGAAGTTCAAAGGCAACAAGTAGGTGATCTGAACTCTTCAGGAGTTCTGAGAAAGGAGACTGTCTGATAAGTAAGTAATTATGACATCTTAAGGGTGTGTTAGCTCGGGGGAGCTAGCTTCATTATTAAAGAGCCAGAGAAATTAGAGTTGCCAACTGGGGAACTGGTTGTCTAAGAAGTAACCAAGAGGCAGTGCTTAGCAACAGGCCAAAGTGGAAAACCAGATAGGTGATTTTCATGTCAGGATACAAAATCTAAACTTTGGCCACCAAAGAGTTACTCAGAATAAATACAGAAAATGTGCTATCTCACTCTGATGCATGTGAAATCTAAAATCAATGGTTGCAAAGCCAAAATATGGATGCTGGGCATTTGGGTAAAATCCAAGACCAAGGCTGCAATATGGTCTCTGTGAATGTGTATACTGGTTTCTTTTGTAGCACTAATCTTGAGTGGCTCCTTTTTATCCAAGCATTCTCTACAGGTCTACTTCCTTACTGGTACACAAATTTGAGAACACAAATTAAGAAACAGTATTCTGGCATGTTGAGTACAAAATAGCATACCGTGTTTTAAAGCTATTCCAGTGGTCTGGGATAAACAAAAAGAGTTCTCTCTCCTGGAAAATACATGGAGGGAAGTTCCTACCAAAATAAGTTGTGGAAGGTTAAAGCTTAGAATAAGGTCTTTAATTATTCTGGGATCTGCTGGGTCATGCACCAACAGAACCATGGCTTTTGAATGACCATCTAACAGTGAGGGAAACTAATCATCAATGCTATGCTAATATATTTTAGTTCAAAGATACCATGGGAACTATATGGGGATTGAGATTTGGGGGATAAATATCAAAACCCAATAGAAATGACATTAAGCTGACATTAATGCCTATTTGAAGGCATACGCTATTTGTTCACTTAAATTCAGCTTGGATAACAGCGATGCTTTCCATAAAGCAATAAAGCAATAAAGGGTGATAGTAAGTTTTTGATGAGGGGCTCTGGTTGAAATCCCATGAAATGTGGTGGTGGTAAACAGGGCTTAAAATAGTGACCCAAATTCATAAATGCACTTGACCCCCATATTTCTACAGAAAGGAATAACTGAAGTTCTTTTACATTTTCGTCTCTAATCTCATGATTGGATTTACAAGACAAAAATTCGCAAGGTAATATTGTATACCATGAGAATATTGTAAAATTAAGCTAGAAAACAATGCTATTTATATATTTTTCAAAAGGTGTGACTGAACTGTTTAACAAGGGATGCTACTTTATTTTCCACTTATATTTTAAAATTTAAATCTAATCCCACCTCCAATGTGTTGCCACTCCCCAAAAAGAGAATAATTGATTTTAGATTATGTAAAATGTCCCTAATTAAGTGATTCATCATGAAGTTAAGATATCGAGTGATATTCAGTCAGTTGTTTAAAAATCTTTGTAGGCCTTATTGACAAATTGATAACAAAGTAGTTCTTAACTGGAAAAAAAAGACCTTAATTATTGTTTAGTAAGCTTGAAAACAGTGTCAAAAATATTGCTGTTTCGGCAGCTGTGTAGCTTGTAACAAAGCTTGTAAGACTGTTAGAAACTCAGATAAGGAAGCACACACTTTATTACCCATATGTGGGTTCAGTGAATATGCCAGAATTTATTTGATCTTGTCTTTCATTTGCTCTATAACTGTCATTTGGTCATTTTGGCTAATATTTTCTATTTATAACAAGCTTCTGCAGAAATTTTTTAAAAATAAAATGAATTATACTGTTTTCTCCTCTCCATATTTCAATTTGTAAACTTTGAGAAGAAATAATTGCTTTCTAGAATATAGATTGATTGACACAAACTCCATTCTGAATAACTTGGGGCAATCCAGTTCATAGGAACAAAATAGCCTCGCCTTTAATCTCACAAGGAGAAAACTCAGCACTCAAACCTCATGCACCTTTGGTGTTCAGATAATCAATGTGCAATGGATTTCAGATCCTTGTTTTGATAGATTTTTCACTGTGTGTTTTAATTAAATGTCGGGGTGATTGATTGATGGGCCATTTCTCATTGGACTGAACTGATTACGAAGATGTCTCTAATAGAACCACCATGTTGTGTTTTTTGTGTGAATATATTTTAATTATAAGTTCTTTTCCATTTTGTGTAGTTTATTGAAGACGAAAAATCATTTTTTCATAGGGATCTCAAGCCTATATTCATTCCATTAATATTAACTCTTATTATCCTTAGAAAACTGTATGTTTTATGAGGAATAGACCCTGGATTTCTTGCCAATGTGATGCCCCCAGTGTCTGGCTCATGTTAATAGTTTCATAAATATTTGTTGAATGAATAAAATGAATAATGGTTGAAGCAGAAAGTATGTGCATAAATATATATATGCATATATTTATATATATACATACATTTGTATATATTTTACTACTGTGGATATTCAATGATATAGTATACACTACAGCATTTACTATATAGTGTATAATATTCGTATAATAACAGTGATAATTGGTCTTTTGACTTGATATGTGAGCATTAATTAAATTCACCATATTTTATAAGATAATCATAGATATTTTTCTGTTTTAGATATTTTTCTTTCAAATAATGGGTCTTTTGTGTTATAATTTCTTGACATCACAGAAATATACACACACATATATAATTTCAGATATAAAATTCTCAGCAAACAGTGAGACAGAGCAACAAGTATTGGTACTTGCAAAATTAGGAGCTTTCTAGAGTGTTATATATGTAATCATTCTCCTAAAAGGGGGATTATGTCTGGTGTATCTAATAAACCAGAAATTCTGGAGTTCATGGCAGTGAGTGAAGAATTGTACACTGCGAATTCCTCTTACCCAAAGCAAGTGTCTGACAAGGGTTTAGTCTCTGGTATTGACAATCTAGACTCAGAGTATGCTCCTTGGGCTAAGCTACATTTATAGACACAATGTCTTTTGGAATAGCTGTATTAAAAGAAAACCTAACTCTCCATTTGCTGACTTAGACCAACTCACATCTAAAATTACTCTGAACTTACACTTGATTGCCAATAGTTTGTCTGGTCCACAATCAATGTAGTTTTGATTTGATGTGAAAAGATCAATAACACCTTTGAAGTTTTCATTTCAGTACAAAGAAACTCATTTTCTGCCTCTTTTTACTTTTGCCAAGTTAAAAAAAAATATTAGAAGGATGGTGCTAAGATTAAAACATATAATGCATTTATTTGACAACTCTGATTAAAAGGATTTTAACTAATCATTTAAAGTATATCTTTAAGATGGTTTTAGAATTTTATTTTTCTTCCCTATACTTGTATTTCAGCAGCTAAAGAAGTGGTTTGTCATACATTTTAGTATGAAAGGGCCATTTTGTTAATATTTCTTAAAAATGTAATTACTAAAGGAAAAAACACAGAAACGTAACTTCATTAAAATTGTGTAGACATTTTATGTTGATCTTCTATGTTTTCCAAAGACTTCATTAAAACTGTATTTTATGGAGCTGTTAGGGATCTTCAATTTATTTATACATCACTTTAAAAATGGCAACTAAATAAAAATGTTTTTTATCAACAGGAATTTGGGGGAGTAAATTTGAAACTAAATTAAGAGTGCAACTGAGTTTGAAATCTATGCTTTACTAAAAGTTGGTAAATCATACTTACAGGGAGTTTGGGAGTTGCCATGGTCCTTCAGATTTATCCCAAGCTGAAGCAAAACAACTGTGCCCTTGTAGCACCCAATCAGCCCGGCAGTGACTGAGGAACACTGAGGAGGGATGTAATTTCGGTTAAGTCAGATTCCTATGGCTGAGAGTAATTACAATGACACATGCAACTGAGAGTTTTCAGCAGATGATTTTCTAACAGCTAGAGTATGGATACATTCGCCCTGAAAAAGGATATGTGGGCAGAGAACCAGAGTATCCATTATAGTCCACCCTTGTGCCACTTAAATCCAGATATCTTTTAATTCATTTGCCTAATCTAGTCTTCGCCCAGTTTCACTTTTCTGTTTAGTGGAAATAACTAAAACTCATGGTGTTGCGTTTGGTCTTGAGGCCGTTTCCGATACTTGTCACTCAAGGTTAAGTTTTCCCTTGTAATGGGTTAGCATCTCTGCTCACCTAGTTGGCTTGCCTGGTGGGGTAACCCAAGCCCACATCACTGAGGATAACCCAAGCCACATTCTCCCTTTTGGGACCAGACAATATAGACCTGCAAAAAAGAACAAATCACTCATATGTGCCACTTAGAGCAACGTTACATGGTTATTTTCCCTTCCCTCTGTTTTCCTATTAATAAATCTACCTATTAAGAACAGAGCCATGTAAATCGGTCCATGATTAGGGTGCATATTTTATCCTGGAAGATGCCCCATACTCACAAGTTAATGTTCTTTAGCTGATGTATCAGCTTCATTTACAAGAGATCATTCTAAAGTTCTAACAGGCAGTTGGCTGTTGTGTGGTGTGGAGTGTTATAGGACCCAAGCATTCCATAGTTATTCACCTACTCAACTTCTCCACCCTTCCCATTGCTTTTATGTGGATCTCATAGTCTTAGATAGTGTTTATGTAGCATCCTGTGTGGGTGATCAAATACTCTGTAATTTCTCAAATATTGGTACAAAAGCCTTACAGGTAGGAAAGACAAAGCTATTTCTAGAATATGTGTTGATCCCAGTAAACATGATTCACACCCTTTTGGAGAATTGAAAGAATTCAATGTAATAAACTTGCCAATAAGGGATATGCTATTCTTCTTTAAACATTGTGTTGCATCCCACTTATCTCGCACACAGAATTCAGTTTCATAAACACTCTTCTGTTTCTTAAAGGTATAGATTAGCTACATCTTGCTGTTTCCCCAGCTGATAATCCCTCTTTCTTCTTAGCAGGCCCAACATATGTCCAGTTGGTTATTGGTTAAGTGACCAGGAGGCAATTTTAAGGGTAGGTCCTGGAGGGCTGTAGAATTATCTTACAAGGTCTGAGGTTATTTAAAGCACCATAGAGGGGGTTGAGTATTATGAGCAGGAATTAAAATATAAATATTAAAATAAAGAAATCCAAGCAGATCCCCAAATACTGTGCATGCATGTGCTTTGTGTGTGCATGAGCTTGTGCATATATCTTTCCATGGGTGTGTATGTGTGTGTATAATGTGCTAATTCCAGGTGTTTTGTTTTGGTCTAAAGGAAGACTCTATGTACATTATGAAGAAGATAGAAATAAATGAACTTTGATAAAAAATATAACTTATGGAACACTACTAGCCAATGAAATGACTAAAACACAGATGACAGCCCTAGCTGGTTTGGCTCAGTGGATAGAGTATTGGCCTACAGACAAAAGGGTCCCTGGTTCAATTCCAGTCAGGGCACATACCTTGGTTGCAGGCTCCTCCCTGGCCCATGCCCTGGTCTGGGTTCTTGCAGGAGGTAACCAATCTATGTGTTTCTCTCACATCCATTTTTCTCTGTCTTTCCCTCTCTCTTCCACTCTCCCTAAAAAAAATAAAAAATATCCTCTGGTGAAGATTAACAAGAACAACACACACACACACACACACACACACACACACCACATTTATAGATGACAATAGAGTTATAACTCTTCTGTCTAAACTAGAGATAGATCTCTTACCTTTAGTTGATGATGTTTGCTGACCTGATAGCCTCTTCAGTGTGTGTCCAGGGCAATAGTTTTATTCAGTGGCTTGAATTCAAGGAAAACAAAACAACGAATTGCAAAACAAAGGACAGCGTTCCAGATGAACCCTGGAAGAAATCACAATCTAAAGCTTTGGATCTGTCCTTTATGTTTTTCAAGATTCTCTCTTTCCATTTACTATGACAGAAGAAGTTCAGCAAGAACAGGGCGTCCACTTTGCTGATGTCTCTTGGACATATTGGCAAGTAGAAGGAGGACTCTGGGGCAAAGAGCTGGTCTGAAGGTTATTTTCTTCTCTCTAACTGTACCATCTCAAAAGCAAAAAGTGAATGTCTAGTTCTCATGCCTTCTGGAGTCACCCTTTTCTATATAAACTGGATAATATAAAGCATAGCTTGTGTTTTCACTCCATGTGATGGCTTAAAGGCTCTGGCTTTTATAGAGCCTTAGCCTGGGTAAGTGTGTGTATTCCCAGGAATGATTCTATCTCGAACAAGTTCACCTAAGTAGCTGTTTGTCATCTCTTGCTTGACACTCCTACTCTGAGCTTCTCTGATGACTACTTTTTACTGTTCCAAAAACTATCTCCCCAGGCAGTGGCCTTGTTCACATATCATTACATGACAAGCTAAGGCCTACCTTGAATTCTCCTCCTCTACCACTCCTGCACACGTATACACACACTATTCACTAAAGGAAAACCAGAATGAGACTACAGGAAAAACAAAACAGAAGAAAAAATAACTTTCTGAAAAACTGGGAATCTTAGAATGAAATTAAAATGCAAAAAATAAATGAAAGCTCTCTCTCTCTCTCTCTCTCTCTCACACACACACACACACACACACACACACACACACACACACACACGTTACCAGGTTTCACTGTTCCTTCTCCACCAGCTTTTCTGACAGCGGTGGCTCCACTGTTCCATCCATTCTGTCCAGTTGCCCACCATGTTTCAAGGGGCAGCTTTCACCTTTCTGGAGTCCACCTCCACTGTTCTGTCCCCCTCTGGAGTGCAGGCTCCATCCCTGGACTCAGAAGGAGAAATAAGCCCTTCCTATCGCCAGATGAAAGCCTGGTGCCTTGATTTGTCCCTGAATGAATGATCTTTGTAACACCACTTCCTTCAGGGGAAACAGCTACTCTGACTCCTGAATGTTTTATGTGGCCAAGGGCCAGGTTCAGCCATCACAATACATCTGTGTTTTGGGGCAGCAGTTAAAGCTTTCCTGAGAATTATGCTGGCTGCTTAAATAAGTCTCCAAAGTGGCCCGTCCTTTAACCGAGGGAAGAGTGTTTAGAGACAAACTTCAACTTTAGCCCAGGAAAGTGGAAGGTGCATATGGTCAACCACTTATTTGTTTTGGGATTGTTTGTTTTTGCAAAATGTAAAGTCAAGAATCTGTCTAACAAATATATGGGTGATAACTTTAAAATAATTATCGGTCCTGCTACATAAATGGATTGGACATTAATGTTGTATTACAAATGCAGCTGATTTTGTGATAGAAATAATAATGCATGAGTTGATAAAGGAAATAAATATTTTTGTAGATTAAAATATTAAAACAAATACTATACGTCAATATTCTTTAGAGAGATCAAGTAAAGAATTAACTAGCAAGGATTGCTAGGAAGAATTCACATTCTAGGCTTAGCCCTAGGCTATGTACTCTGGGTAAAATACTATTTAAATTTAACAGAAGTCTCTAGTATCAAAAAGCTTCAGTCATTGTTTTTGGAGATATATTTATTGTAAACCCGAGGGTGCACTTTTAAAAATTCTAAATTTATCAGGCTTTAAAAAAAAGACAGATTAATTTATTTATAATTTACTTCCTGAATGACACATAACCAGTAGCAATTTCTTGGTAAACAAGTGCTATTTTATTTGCTTCCCGCAATGAAATATATATCTATGTCATGTGCTTGATAAAACAGCTTTAAAGGCTTCTTGTGTCAAATTAATCTTATTTATTTAATTACACTGGTCTCATGTTGACAGCACACTCATTTTAGTGACTTTACTGTGTTTTAGTAGACCATAAAATCATGCTCAATTATTTATATTCATACCCTAATCATATGACCTGACAATTTCTGCCAAACGTGAGTCACTGTAACCACCCCCCCCCCCATCCTGCCCCCTCTGGACTTGCTACAGTTACACATTCTCCTTTAGCTGTTCTGCCTGGAGGAATAGCTGTTCTCTGTCTTCATAAAAGAATCTATCAAAGTGGCTGTGCATCATGGCCTGTCCGGCGAGAGTTATTCAAGAAAAATTGCTGATTGAAAATAATGTGCAGAACCGCTACTTATTATTGCTCCAGTAAATCTTTCTTCTTAGTAGCAAAGGGCCACTTGCTAACAGTGTAAAAGTACTCGTATCCACATAACTGTAGTTTGGAATAGAGCTTCCACCAAATGGTTCCTTTGAGGTCTCACACCATGTTTGGAAAATATTTTTCAAGGGAACATGGAAATCTGAAAATAAATATATTCATGATTGTGTAGAAATGATGAAAACTCATGGGCTATGTTATGGTGCCTCACCAGGGACTTTTAAACAATGTTGTTTTTTTTCCAAAATAATTTTTAGCTGAACTTCAAGAAATGTGAATTTAATCTTGACAACTCTAGAGATCAAGGGCTCTGGTTTTTTATGCTATTGTAAATAAGACTTTTTGCTTTATTTCTTCTTTAGATAGTTTGTTGTTAGTGTATAGAAATACAACTGATTTTTGTGTATTGATTTTTGTATTCTGAAATTTTATAGAATTCATGTATTAGACCTAATAGTTTTTGTGGGTTTTTTTTTTTGTAGAGCCTTTAGGTTTTTCTGTACATAATATCATCCCATCTGCAAATAGTGATGGTTTTACTTCTTCACTTTGAATTTGGAGGCCTTTTATTTATTTTCTTTCCTAATATCCCTGGGTAAAATTTCCATTATTATTTTGAACAGGAATGTGGAGAGTAGGCACTCTTGTTCCTGATCATAGAAAAAAAAGGTCTCTGTTTTTCCCTCTTGAGTATGATGTTAGCTGGCTTGTCATTTGTTGGGCTTTATTATGTTGACATAGATTCCTTCTATACCCAATTTGTTGAGAGTTTTTATCCTGAAAGAATATTGAATTATGTCAAATCTTTTCTATATCAATTGATATAGCCATAAGATTTTTATCTTTTATTCTAGTAACATTATATATTACACTTGCCGACTTGCATATGTTGAACTATCCTTCCATCCCAGGAATGAATCCTGCTTGATCATGGTGATAACTTTTACATCTATATTCATTGGGGTTTTTGGTCTCTAGTTTCCTTTTCTTATATTGACTTTATCTGGCTTTAGTGTCAGGGTAAAGCTTGCCTCATCTAATGAGTTTGCAAATGAACATTCTCTTTGATTTTTTGGAAGAATTTTAGAAAGGTTGGTATTAATTCTTTAAATATTTGGTAGAATTTACAAGTGAAACCATCTGGTCCTTGGCTTTTATTTTTTGAGATTAAAAATTATTATGTATTCAATATCACTTGCTATTGGTCAATTCAAATTTTCTATTTCTTCATGATTCCTTCTTGGCAGGTTATATGTTTCTAGAAATGTTTTCATGTCTTCCAGTTTATTCAGTCTTTTTTGGAATAGAATTGTTCATACTATTTTGTTATGATCCTTCGTATTTTTGTATTATTGGTTGTAATGTCTTTTTTAAATTTATGATTCTCTTTATCCAAGTCCTATCTCTGTTTTGTCAATTTTGTTTCCTCCTGTGAAGTTTCCCACAATGCCTTGGAAGCTGGATGTCTATCTTGAGCTGACATTTTCCACAAGAGAAACCCTAAGCCCAAGAGGCCCTCTTCCTGCAGCATTATGCTAGCCTCAGGGAGGAGCTATGCAGACAAGTAAAACTGCTCCTCTTACCTCCCTAATAAGATCCTTCTTGGTCTCTGTGGCCCAGGGGGATGCTTTAGCCTCATTCCCAGGGTCTGGCATTTTCACAATGATTGGTTTTCTTGTGAGGGGGATTAAAATCAGGAATGACTTAGGTTATCATCTTTTTTACTTTCCCCAATTTATCTTTATTGTTCAAAATATTACAGATGTCTCCTTCCCCCTCTCCTCCCATTGACTCCCTCCTCTCCGCTCCGGCTATCTCCCCGGGCCTCCACTGCACTATTGACTATGCCCATGGGTTATGCACATATGCATATAAGTTTTTTGGTTAACCAAAGGTTGTCATCTTAATGATGTCATTTATGTTGCCTTTATCTAAGCTTTGATGTATATGTGTGAAAGAGAAAGATTTTTTTAAAATCCTCACCCCAGTATATTTTTTCCATTGATTTTTAGAGAGAGTAGAAGGGAGAGGATGAGTCAGAGTTCCTACATGCCCCCTGACCTGAGCTGGGAGCCTGCAACTGAGGTATTTACCCTTGACCAGAATTGAACCCAGGACCCTTCAGTCCGTAGGCCGACACTCTATCCACTGAGCTGAACCAGCTAGAGGAAGAAAGATATATATATTTTAATGAATGAAGGGAAAAATGTGTATCAGTTATAGCTGATTAAGACATATTTTATTTCACAAATCTGATAATGAATTCTTTAACATTTAGTAAAAGAAATGAATTGTAAAAGGCCTGTATGCTATGCATACCATTTAGAGAAATGCTTCTTTTGTTGCTGGATAAATTTGAAAATAAGAAATTAAATTGGGCAAAGCACTTTATTATGCAACATTTTATATCATAATTATTATTGACTTATGTGTTTCTGTGATAACATCACTTTGAGGGCAGTTATTCTAAATCTGCAGGTGTGCAATCTGTGAGTGCTTCAATCTGTGTCCTCTCTTACCATTCTTTCTCTAAGTGCATGAAGAATTCCATCATTTCTTTACTGATCAAATGTGTAATGCTGTAAGAAAATGGTTAAAAATCAAAGTCAGAGGCTGTGGGAGCAAATTAGCCAAGACAACCGAGGAAATCACTATTGACTTTTTAAGTAATAAGTAAAGAGTTTCTGAAATAGTATTCAATTAAGAAGTTATTTTTTGTGTCTCTTTTTGATGTAGTCATAAACACCTCTTCTTTAACACCTTTCTACTCATAACCCAGCCTTTACCACCATCCTTATCATCCCATCAGTGCAAAAAAAGAAAGAATTGCTAAGAATTGGATGTGGTTCCAGCTGGTATACATTGAGGAGAGTGAACATCCTCATACACTGTCCCAGGTATAATCTGTTCCCTACAGAAGATGTGATTGGTGGATTTTTACATTATTAAAGATAAGAATGTAGAATGTTCTCCAGTCTATTTTCACATATGAGACATCGGGAACATTAAAATTCTCCACTGAGAATATTAAGTGAAGGCAGAAATGAGAATCTGTATCCTCTTCCCCCTCATTTTTGGCAATCTTTTAAAACTATTTAAATCTTGAAAAAGAGTTATGCTTTGGATTTCGTATCAATCACAATTAATTGAATTATGAATTGATATTGGAACCCAGTATGCATTGGTAAATATAAAATCCCGACTAAAGGTTTTGAAAAGATAACTTAAAAGAGTACTTGACAAGCGTAGGCTGAGAGAGAATCTATCTGTCTAATAATACAATACTTTCCTGATTTGTGAAAATCTGCTTACACCCACAGTTTTTGATTGAAGGGTTTTAAAAGTTTTTTTCTTTTAAACTGCAAGTGTTAAAAATGATTTTAACGTAGCAATGCTGGGATTTCTACTTCTTGGTCATAGGATAATCCAAATTTTTTGCTAATAAAGCTAAGTACAAGCCATACAGTTTCTATGCTGGTGTTGACACTTTGACTTAGGCTTTAATTTTCCAGTAGAAACAAATTCTCAAACTTTACATTTTTCTACTGTGTACCTCTTCATTCCTTCCACGATTGTTCCTTTTAATGACATTTCACAAATATTCAGGAATGCTGCATCTGTGCTAATCTGAATTAAAAGAAAATGCATCATCGATTAGATTAACTAAGATTTGCTCATGAATTCACCTTCTTTTGATATTCATCTCTCGACCACTCTAATTTTGCTTTATCTTTTGAACCAAGTGCTTCTTACATTTGTGGTAGGCATACTGTTGTTCCCACCAAGAAGGAGATTTATGTTGCAGCAAAATGAAGTGGAACAGTCCTTTAGAGCACACAGAAAACAGCCCCCCTGTGGCCGCCCAGGACGATGGGTTCCATCTCTACCATTTACAGTGGATTGCCACCATTTGCACTCTTGAACTTCTGCTGTTTCAAATGCCACATTTTGT
Organism: Myotis lucifugus; assembly: GCF_000147115.1. NCBI lineage: Eukaryota > Metazoa > Chordata > Mammalia > Chiroptera > Vespertilionidae > Myotis > Myotis lucifugus. The sequence continues at coordinate 1,043,422 of NW_005871417.1, read as the reverse complement.
CAGCCTTTATGCGAACTTACTAATAACTAATAGGCATATTTTAAAAGAGGAATTTAAAAAGCTCAGAAATTCAGTGTGCACTATTTTGAGACAATAGCTGCATTTTTTACCTTATTTCTCAAAGGTATTCAGGAGATGTGTATATATATTTCCCGAGAAGGTATTAGCCTCATGTGATTTCACACCTTACTTTATTCCTAACCTTTTACTTCTACAAAAGTGTAGAGGAAAAAAGATAATCAAAGCACAGTTAAGAAAAAGAAGTCTGACTTATCTGAATTTATTCTCACAATCCATAAACATGGAACACGCAGTCTGTACTAATGTCAAATGTTCATCATGGCTTATTGTGGAAACCTCTTCAACCCACTCCACATCATTCTTCAAAGCTTACTGCCATCAGTTTTACATGCCTTCCCTTCTACCTGTCTTCTTTTTGACATCCCTTCATTTTTCCTTTCCTATAACAATATTTTATCCTTATTCTAGCTTTTTGCCCCAAGAATGAAGCTGTTAAAAATAAGTGTGCAGACCCAAAATAAAAACTTTAAAATTCTGTCTTGGGATAGTGTTAGACAATATTCTAAATATGTTCTAATGTTAACTTATTTAATGCTCAAGAATACTCTGAAAGAGCACCATGGTATCCTCACTTTGCAGATGGAAAATCTAATAGGCAGAGAAATTAAGGGACCTGTCCAAGGTCACATAGCTAGTAAATGACAGAGTTAGGACTTGAACTCAAGTAAATAAAAGTTGAAGCCTAGGACCTAATCCCATATAAAATGTTACCTCCCTGTTGTGCAAGTCTACCAGGGGTGTGGACTTAATATAGTAAATGCATCTGCTGAAAGAAAATGTGATATTACCTCAAGATAAAACAATTTATGTTATTAATAAATTCTATTAGATATGAATATATAAAAATTTACCCAGAGAAACATCAGAATATTGAATAGTTAGGTAATGATGAAGGATTATTCACATGGTTTACATGGCTTCCCCTCCATGTAACCTTGATTATCAGAGCCAACATAATACAACATTTCATAATAACCTAGCTGCTAACTAACAGATGAAGACTGCATAGTTCAATTTAAATGAAAGTTGTTTTTGAAATGCCTTAAAGAATGGGAAGATTGGCATTTGACTATTTTCTAATGTAAAATGCTGCCTAACCAGGTGTTAGCAAGTCCTTGGAATCAGTCCTATTAAGTAAAATCTCCGAAAGGACACATACCTTGGTTGTGAATAACAAACATTCTTTAGATTTCAAACCTGCAGGTGTTAAGATGAATATTCTGTCTGGGGTAACTGACCTGCATTTCCACCGCAATGTCTGGAGACCCCATCTTTATTAAGGAGTCAGTAAGCAATTCGTAGCATGTCTTCACACAGCCAGCTTGCATTTCTCTTGCACCTTCACAAGTATTTTTTGAAACATGTGCTGCAGAACAAGAAAAATATGATTTGGGTTGGACATTTTAAAATTCCATTATCCTGGTCAGAATATTGGGTCACATTAATCACCAAAAACCCCAATGCTGCTGTGTAAAATATTATGTAAATGTATTGTTCCGGTTTCAAAGATCACTTTCATCATTCAAGTCAGGAAAGGTAATGCTCACAAATATGCAAACCACCACCCAGGAATGGCATCATATTGAACCAACATGGAATCAGGATATTACATGAGAATTGGAAGGATATAATATAATTTGAGGAACAGAATAATCATGCTATTGCCCTAATGGATGGAGTTCATTTATCTTCATTCCACTGTTACATCTAAATGTGATTTAGCGCTTCTCTGACTCAACTTCTCTTGGCATCTTGAAAATCTTGATTCTATTTTACACTGAGTCTTTCAGAAATAATCTAATTGATGTAAGTTAGTCATTATTATCTCTGGTGGCTTGAGGATTTAGGGCTTTAAACCACTGGGAAACACACACATTGAGCGTCCTCTGGTCAGGTGGCCACCCATATGGCAGAAACCCGATGGAGAAGGCAGGTATCAGAGCAGAACATCTCAGAGATGTTGCCTTCCTATACCACAAGCATAGGAACAGCTACTATAATCCTAGAAGGTGTCATGTTTACCTTGTCTAACTCTGCGACTATAGTGAATAGAGCCTTGAGGTGGGTTTAACAGAATCAATTCATTGCACAGTGCATTTCAGCATTGAGTTAGACTTATTCATGTTACTTGCCTGCCTTAACTCTCTCGGCTTAGAAATTCAGCTCGAGGACAGATCACGATCTTCCTTTAGACACAGAGTGAAACTTTCTAATTATATAGAAGTGGGACTTGCTTAGCTCAATGCACTGGACACTTGGGATGTTGACTTCTCATACTATAGCATTTTCTTCAAATGGGAAGACCCCCATAGAGAAACCTATCAATTTTTTATAAGCATTTCAACAAGAACTTCCCTTTCATGGTGTTCTAATATAGCATAAACCTTGGTAAACCCATGGACCTTGACCGTTCTTACCCCTGATAAATCGGCGTTGTGTATTCCTATTTGTATGACCTTGCTTCATTTAAATGCTAGCATTGTTTTCTATATTACTTAACCCTTGACTCACACTTTTATGATTTCAATGGAATTTTTCACAGTTATTTCATAAATAGCCTTTTACCAATTAGACTTATCTCATGGCTTTCATTATTATTATTTTGGTCCCCGAGACTCTGATCATTTGATGCTAGGACAACATAACCTTGACCAGCTGTCAATTCGGGATCCTATGCTTTGTTGACGTTATTCATACATCAGTATTACCAGAAAAGATTGGGATAAACCAGAGTTAAAGAAACAATACTATATAGCTTATACATTTAATTTTTCTTTACTCTGGTTATCTTTTCCCCAACCACTAAGGCATTCCCGATTGATTGTGAATTTATCTGCATTATCTTTCTCAATCAGGTAGGACATAAGAGATATTGCTGCATTGCAAACAACCTCCAAATCTCACTGGATAACAACACAAAGTTTATTCTTTGCAGGTGCAACACTTCTGTTAGGTTTAGGAAGGGGTCTTTGCTTGTGTATTCAGGGATCATTGTTGATAGAGGGTTAACTTTGATACATGCTTGCAAATCTTACAGAAAGTGAAAGAAAGGCATGACAAGTTCGGAATGGCTGTTCACCATTTGACAGAAGGACTATTCATCATTTTTGCTCATATTTCACCAGTCAAGCAGGATATATGGCCAGGAGTGTGGCCGGAGAGAAGCGAAGTGCAATTATTCCCCCCGAGATGGGAAGTCAACATATAGAAACAAAAATGCAACCTTCAGAGGCAACCACAGGTCTACCCTTCTTGTCTCAAATGTTCCATTTTCTCTCTTTTATATTTGAAAAGCACAGTCTCTCCTACTCATTTCCCTCCATCTCTCAAGAGAAACCCCACTCATTTATAGCCCCAGACTCATAACTGTCTTATGAAAGTCTCTGCAGCAGGTCCTTATTTCTGGAAAATCAACAGATAAAATTGTCAACTTATTTGTTCCCTGGTCATATACCCCTGACCACCTCCCACCCTCACACACACACAGTATACGCTGGCAGAAGAGCGTCATCGTAACTGTAATAAACACTCCCATTAAACATGAGGAACAGAGGATTTACACAGCAGACACTAGCCCACAACAATTCTAAAATCCTGCTGGGCAGACACGTGGAGGATCCCCTTTTCAACACATCACTAGAAGTATTAATAGTGCCAAGTAAACATTACAACAGAGGTCAATGTTGGACTAGTGCAAAAATCAATAGCACGCAATAGGCTATAAGTCAAAGTAACCCAATTTTCTTGAATTTATGTCTAAATTAATTGATAAATTATGCAAGTGAGCCGGCCTAGAGGATGTTTAATCCTCTGCCGAGCTTTCTGTTGCCCTTCTTTTCAGAGAATGTACTTTCGATAGACTATTTTTTTGTAAATCTTGTTACTTGTTGTTTTGATCTTCAACCCTGGCTCTTGTTTCTTTTTGCCTAAATGGCAGCTTTGTTTTCTTCCTTGCTCTGTGGATCCCCAGCGGCTGCTTTCCCTCAGACAGGGTCTTCTCTCCTGAGCCTGAACTTGAAGCTGTTTTCGCCTTTGCTCTTTTGTAGTGATTTCATAGATGTGCTGTTCGCTCACATTCTTGCTTACCTGAAGATTTTTATCATTCATCTCAGACTCTTACCTTGCAAGGCTGCCCTTTTTTTTTTGCAACTAAAAACTGCATTCTTTTATTGTCCTGCTCCAGTTTTGATGGATTCATCTTCTGAGTTTTGTTTGCTGAGTGTTTCCTGCCCCCCTAATTTCTGTTATGTTTCCTGACAAATGATCGTGGCTGATTTGCTGGAGATGGCATTCTGTGGGTGTGGAGAAATACAGCTATAAAGGCTTGTCTCTGTTTTCATTAGGCATCCTTGAATTGGAAAAATTAGCCTTGATATCCTAGGAAATCTGAGACATTGACTGTTTAAAGCAGCCCTAAGATTAAAGGCACTATTATTGCAGCACACAATCTCGAAAAGTGCAGAGGCCGAGCGTCTTGTCATTGGTAGAGGGATCTTTATGCTCCCCTCTCCCCTCTATACCTTTACTTTCACCTAAGTGGATCATAAGCTATAAAAATCTAACTAACTCTCCCAAATGCATTGTGTTCTGCAGCCAGGAAACTCACAGATACTTCTAGAATTGTTTTTTTGGCTACCGAATAAAACAGCTTTAAAAGACTATTCACATATGAGGCCTTCGGCATCTGCCCTCTGGTCACGTTGGTCTGTTAGATAGGTCTAAATTACTACACAATTCCTTCGACACAATTGCTTCTGGGAATGCGGAACCCACTGTGGTTATTTGAAATCTGGACTTGAATTATTTGTCGGTATCTTTCTTCTTATTCTATAAACTCAAGTAGAATTCACCAGGAGAAAACAGAGGTAAAGAGGTGAAAGCAAGGCACCAGTTGTCATTCATTTTCTTGCCTCCTTTAATAATTCATTTAAGTACTTGGATCTGGAATACTTATCTAAAAGCAGCAGCCAAGGTAGCATCTACTTATAGGTCCTTCCCCTCTGCTCTTTGCTTGGCTCTCTTCCTCTTTCATTCTCATGAACAAAGAGAAAATTTCAAGGAAATTAAAAGCCATTTCTTCTTGAGGAGATGTTAAAGGTACAGGCTACAGGCTTGTGGATTATTTTCCCGACCAGAATCATATGGAGAGGCCAATATTTTAGGAGTCCCAGATTCATTCAGCCAAAGTCAGCAATTCCATTGAGACTTGACCACGTTTTGTATGTGAATATTCTCCCTTTAGCTTCTGTCTGGTATGTTTAAAGCCCAAGTTGCATGAAAATAGAGGGTTATGAAGCTACCTCTATTAAATAGAAAGTATAAAGTTTTTTAATTGCTCTTTAGGCACAGATTATTAATGCTGTAATGACACTAAAGAGTATTAGATGCAAATTTGCAAAGCTCTAAAGAGCTTTATTAAGATAAGCAACATTTTATTGAGTCAATTCAGTAGCTATTTTAATGAAAATCTGGCTAAATGAATCTCAGTAGAAGCCACCACAGATGTCCTGTCATGTATTTTGAGGAATAAGCAACTAAATTTGGCAGAGTGGTAATAAAGAGAAACCTGTAAGGGAAAGGAGACAGTTGGAAGAGGTGAAGAATAAGGCTATAATCTAGACCTTAGAACAATTTATTCTATTTCATTTACTGAAATTACAACTGGGTATTATCGAAACCAATTACCTGTCTTTTTGGTAGTAAATGACATCTCCTTTTCTAAATAAAATGAATGGCATTTCTTATCTTTTCTAGTTGAAGAAAAGTGTGTATATGTGTGTTTGTGTAAATTTGAAAATCAAAAAAGAAAGGAAGAAAAGAAAGATGAAAAAGAAGCAAAACAGGAATTTAAAAAGAGGAAAAGCAGAAAGGAAATAAGGAAGGGAGTCAGGGAGGGAGTAGGGGTGGAAGGAATGAAGGAAGGAAGGAAGGAAGGAAGGAAGGAAGGAAGGAAGGAAGGAAGAAGGAAGGAAACTTTTTATTTTACTTTATATTTTGGAAGTCTTCTCCACTCTGATACTATAATACTTTCCCTATGTTTTCTTCTTGAATTTTAAAGATCTTTTTCCCCCCATGAAATTTATATCATTTGTCAAACTGAAATTATGGTACAAAATTAAAATACAATAATTTTATATGATTTTCTAATTATTCAAATACATTGAATGTATAAGTCAGCTTTTCCTTGCCTATTTGAGATTAATAGGATGCCTTTGTTTTCAATAGCCTCTTCTTGTACGGTTCTTTCTCTATGGTTCCGTCTGTTAAAGCAGCAGTACATATCTACAATATCTCCCCTTGTAGCCACCAAAACCCATGTTCAAAAAAAAGACATGAGTGGATAAAAAAGATGTGGTCCACTTACACAGTGGAATCCTACCATGCCTAAAAAAGGAAAAAAACATTTTACCCCATGTGACAGCATGGATAGACCTGGAGAACATTATGCTAAGTGAAATAAATCAGTTAGAGAAAGACAAGTACCATATGATTTCACTCATGTGGAATTTAATGAACAAACTGAACTAACTACCAAGCAAAATAGAGACAGACTTGTAGATAGAGAGCACACAGACAGCTCTGGTGGGGGTATATGTAGGGGAAGTGTTGGGAGCTGTAGAGAGATGAGCAAAAATAAAACAAAACAAAAAAAAAACAAGAAAGAAAAACTCATGGACATGGACAAAGTTATGGTGATTGCTGGGTTGGGGAGGTGGAAGAAGTCATAGAGGAGATAAATGGTGATGGAAAAAATTAAATAAATAAATAAATAAATATCTTTTATTTTAAATACAATAATATGATTTCCTGTCTCTCAGATATTGAAGTTAGGAGATTTTTTTTCTGTCATTTTTATTCAATATCTGCCTAAACACCCAATTAATGCAGTGCTATACATTAGCCACATGTTTGGTTGAGTTAAACCAATCATTTGTGTTTCTGTAAATCATCAATATAGCTAAAGATTTCACACATAAATATAGCCATTTTTGTATTATTAGCTGCAGGATCACCGTACTTGTCTCTCATTCTTATAGAGGTTCTTTAGTTCGGCTAGATGACACAGCATTACATGAGGGTATAAGCTCAAAAAGGAGTAGGTTCTATATCTTTCTGAGGATTCTTGTTTTTCATATCTACCTCAAGTGCATTTCTGAAAGCCCAGCAGAGAAATATTGAGGCAGAGTTTCCTAGTTTCTCTCATTTTAAGAGACATCGTGGAGAAGAAGAGCTAAGGTTTAGGGTCAGACTAGCTCCCAGGTCTTTCACTGGTGACTACGTAACCTTGGATTAGGGAAACTTGGATTAAGGTAGTTTTAGAATCATATATATATTTACTAAATATTAATTATACATGTTTCTTTATTGACCCATTACACCCAGAACAATTTTCATGTGTCCTTACAACTGAAAAAATAGATTAATATTAAGAAGACATTATTGGTTTATTGTGAATTGCTGCTTAGTTTTTACATAAGTGTTATTATACTTGTGTTCACATTGCTGTTAAAGATACACATGCTAGGGAGTTTAGAAGGGAAGAGTTGAGGCTAATTATTCCTTTTTAATTTTGTGCTTTTAACCTAGACAGTTTCATTTGTAAGGAATACTTTATTGAGGTGATGGATGTATTTGTCAATGAATTTACATTCACAAGTTTCATATTAAGTATGAACCCAAAGAGATGTGTTTGAGTCTAAATCCAAGAGAGTATTTTTTTATTGTTATTTGTCATGGTAGTGATATAAGCACTGAAGATGGAAACATAGTTTGTGTTGCTCTTAAAGTAAATTCAGAAAAATCAGATTATAGCTGATGTAATTTAGATGTTTGGAGTGGGGGATTTTCTGATAGCAAAATCAAATATATGTCACTCCTAAAATGGAAAGCTTCTCTGAGGGGGATGACCTGCATCAGAACATTACTTTTTCAATGTGGTGATGCTGACACCAACTTTAATTTTTTTTCTGGAAGGTTTTTGATTGCAGATGACTCTGATTTTGTACTTGCCCTTAGCTGGGAGTGGGAGGTGGGGAAGGAGACACCCTTCCTTCCTGTACCCACTACATTTAGCCTGGATTAATGTCTCCAACACTCTGATGCAATGCTTCAGTTTCTACTCGTTAATAAATAATATGTGATGGACACCATAGTAAGAATCTTGACACTTTATTTATTGGTACTCCACACGATGAAGTCAGTGTTAACCTCTTAATTTTATAGGAAAGAATACCTGAGATTTTATAGAAAAGAATACCTGAGATTTATATCATGTAAATAACTTATCCCAAGTCACACAGTGTACAGAGGTGAGAGCTGGCTAGATGAATCTAACTCCGTAGTTCATTTTCTGAATCACTTTGTCAGAAGGTCAAATTACAGTAGCCCCTGTGTGTCATTTACACTTTGTTATCTCTAGAACTTCTTTGTGGTTTGTTCTTAGTGTCTCCAGAGCATTAAACTGGTGTCTAAATATTTGCTGAAATCAAGTTCCAACAGATAGAAATTCCTAAGCCCTCCTTGAGAAAGAGTGAGAATTTACATTTTAGAGGTTGATTTCTCAAAGAAAAGGGACCACTGAAAGAGCAGCTGTTTTTTCAAAACGCTGCACTAATGCCTTTCTTTGGAGCACTGGCCTCTCATTTCTTCACTCACCTTGAACAGGTGGTAAAGACGTAGTCATGAGACTGCAGAGATAATAACTCTGTTTCTGTTAATTTTTTTTTAATCCTCACCCAAGGATATTTTCCCATTTATTTTCAGAGAGAGTGGGAGAGGAAAAGACAGAGAGAAACATGGATGTGAGAGAAACACATCCATTGGTTGCCTCCTGCATGTGTCCCAATCAGGGCCCGGTTTGGGAAGGAACCTGCAACCAGGGTACATGCCATTGACCTGAATTGAACCCGGGACCCCTCAGTCTGCAAAGGGACACTTCAACCAGCCAGGGCTCTGTTAAATGTTAAGTAAAACTGTACGCCTTTTGCAAATATAAAATTATTTGGTTACTTTTGTGCAGAAGTCATCAAGCTGCTACAGTTTGCCTACTGCATATTTGGTTCAGATATTCATTTCTCTTCCCTTTGAAATATGTCATGAAAACCACCTGCCATGACAGTCACAACTGGATAAGAGAATCAACCCATAAAATGGAATAATCATGAGCCTTGATATATGATGTTTATTTTCAAAGAAGTTTCTAACTTCTTGAATTTGATGTGAACAGCTTTATATTTTGTCAATTTTTAAGAGTTATCTGAGGAAATGCCTTTAGCCCTATCTTATATTCATCCTCATTACCCATGGCCATTCCTCTAGAACTATATAATCTTTTTCACAAAGTTATCATGAAAAACCCTTATGCACTGCTTCCTTTGGAACCATATGTTCTCAGTACACTTATCTTTATCATTTTAAAGGCAGAAAAAGATTACAATAAAATTTTAAATATATCCATAGCCCATTTTAGATAATCTCCCTCATCACCCTTTTTAGGATTTGTTTCAGTAACTGGCTCTCCCTCCAAATCACCACACAGCTATTTCCAACCTCTGAATTCTCCTTAAATTTCAAACATTTTCTTCTCCAACTTTATTTATACCGAGTTCGATTCCAGTCAAGGGCACATGCCCGGGTTTCGGGCTCGATCCCCAGTAGGAGGCATACAGGAGGCAGGCAATCAATGATTCTCATCATTGATGTTTTTATCTCTCTCTTCTTCTCCCTTCCTCTCTGAAATCAATAAAAAGATATTTTTTTAAAATGTTGATTTGACATAGGTTGGTGGATATATAATGTGATATGCAGATGATAAATCATAGACTTGTACATTTGAAACCTGCATAATTTTATTAAACAACGTCACCCCAATAAATTTAATTAAAATTAAATAAATAAAATGCAGCAAGGAAAAATGCAATAAATAAATTAAGAAACTAATTCCCTGACATGGCAGGTACTTTGTCTAAGTCCCTCCCCTCACTGACAGAGCTAGAATTTTCAAGTTAAAAGAGACCATTCTCACTGTTCCTACTTCCTCATTTCCCAGTCAGAAGTCAGATTCTGTCTGATTCTAGTAAAAGGTGGCTTTACAATTTAAAATAAGTTTAGTTCATATATAAATTCTAAAAGAAATAAGAAAATATGTAAATTGAATCACAAAGTTGAAAAAGCTTTGGAAATCCATCAGTATAAACCTACTGACCACAAAGTCAATAGGCAATAAATAACTGTTTCTTGAAAGCTTGTAGAAAAACTGAAAAGAGAAAATCGTATAAAATGTTTATATATAAATTTCAGGAAAATGAAGAATGGTTGGTAAACAAGCTAGGAATCATGTGACTATGTGGAGCAAAACAGATCCAATTCTAAAAGGACAGAAATGAAAATAAGGCAAAATATGGACAGGAAATAAAATGCAAGTCACTGCTGGTTTTACAAAATCACAAACCGATTACATTATTCATTATCCTCTCACTGCTCAAATTTTAAAAATCATTAAATGTTCTTGCAGGAAGACATGTGTTTTGGAATACTGATGAGCTTGAATATTATTTTAGGAGTTGGCAATGGGATGGAGAAAAAGCTCAAATGATCTGTACATGAGGAAGGAACAGAGCAGGAGAGATTTTGGAATCCATGGATGACACGGGAGTTGCAACAACAGGTCATAGAGGTAGAATGGTGCCTTATTGGTCACGCCATGGAGGCAATTTTATTTCCAATTACCAAAAGTAATATTTATTCTTTTTGGAATTCTTAGTCATTACATTTTCAGCAATTTTCCAGTGGGGCCTCAGAGTCCTTCCTGTGCCTATAAAGTTCTTCTAAATTTCAGCCTAAGTCACAAGGAAGGGACTGATTTATTTTGCCAATAAAACTGACAGAGTGCCTTAGCATGCCAAACCTGATGTTGTATCCAGGGATATATACTGGTGAAAAAGTATAGAGCTACTGCTCCTTTTTCATAGAACTTTCAGACTAGTAGCAGAGGTATATATTACTCAAAGAGTTATAGAAACATTTAAAATTATACCCGTGGTAAGTTCTACACAGGAAAAGTATATGGTACATTGAGATCTACTAACAGAATAGGGGAATCTGAGTTCTTCTGGGAATGGGTGACAGAAGGTGAGATATTTGAGTTGAATTCAGAAAGACCAGTATGAGTCAGGGTCCAATGAGGAAACAAAAACTACATAGCCATTTGAACAGAAGTTAATATAAAGAAGTGTCAACAATCACAGAGGTTTAGAGTGATGAGCGATTGGCTAGGAAGAAGTAAAAATAAGTCTAAATACATAGAAATATATGATACTAGAGGCCCAGTGCATGAAATTTGTGCACGGGTAGGGTCCCTAGGCCTGGCCGAAAATCAGGGCCGATCTGTGGGGTGACTGTTGGAGTGATCAGGGGGCCCCCGTTGGCACTTGTCTTGGCTGGCCTGGGGCCTGTGGGCTGGGGGAAGCTCCTGCATTGAGCGTCTTCTCCCTGGTGGTCAGTGCGTGTCATAGTGACCGGTTGTTCCACTGTTTGGTCAATTTGCATATTAGGCTTTTATTATATAGGATAATGTACAGCCCCTACCCTTAGGATAGAACCCAAGTAAGAACCTTACCACTCTACCAATATCGAGAGCCAAACCTTGCTAGAAAGTGTTCAACTCTAGCTGGATGGCAGAGAAGTAGTTGAGGGGCCAATCTGAAAGAACTTGCCAGAACTCTACCCTGTAGAGTGGCAAGAGGAGCTGTTTATGAAAGGTGCCTCACTGGAGGCACTCCTATACTGCCCCCGGGCTGCTGACCTCTGTGCATTGTAGGAGCCGCGTGGGGGAAATTGCATTTCCTGGAGGTACCTGGTACTCAGGAAGCCATCCCCACTGAAGGAGCTGGGCACTGGGAATGTGTTGGATGCCTCAGGAACCCGCTAAGAGGAGTCCCTTGCACCAGCAATGAAAGCTCTTTCTTTCTGAAAATCTCTTCACCAGCATTATGCCAGCTGGCTTAGGAAAAATATTCAGTGATCTCAGCTCTATTCCCAGAGCAGGCACAGAAGAAAACATTTGAACCTGAGAGACAGCAAATTGATAACTGGCCAGAGAAGTGATTGTGCAGAGGCTCTGGGCAGGTAAACACGATACACTGGAGGAAATCAATCCATGTCAGCAACATGCCTTTTTCTCTTTAATTCAAAGATGAATATAATTCAATCTCGCATACCTTGTAGAGGGAATTAACACACTGAAGTGCAAATGTGCATGAGTCACACCTATTTTGAAGAATATTTATAATTATAGTCATAGGTTTGGCATCTTTCCCTACAATCTTGATGGAGTTGCCACTAAAAGCCTTGGAAGTACTCTTAGCATGCCACAGGGCCAGCGATGTATTGCAGTCAAAGACTGAAGAATACTTTCATAGACTTCAACTTGTACCTGGAACTGGGGTCCAACCAATACTTTTAAGTGACCACCATTGGCAGAGCAATTGATTAGGGCAAGAAGTATCTTTACCTTCATTTTATGTTTCAGAAAGTAAATTTGAGTATCCTGTTCAACATAAAAGGGATAATTTAGCTCCAAATATCAGCTTATAATAGCTTTAGTAAAGATGTAGTCCTTATAATGACATTAAAAAGGGGGCATTTTGTACCTTTGATTTCACGATCTTCAGAAAATGTGATTTGCCAATGTCATTTGACTGTGAAGACTATGATTAGTACTCAAAAACACCATCAGCATTCAATAGATCTAACATTTATTTTTTTTCTGAGGTATATCTTCACATACATGCACTGATAGTGATGGCAAAATTCTGTTAAAAGTAAGGATGAGCCTTCATGCAAATCATTAATTTTCTAAAGCTGTGTTCAGTGCAGCTCTTCTTAATCATAGACTTTTTTCCTAAACCTTGTTATTTTCTGGATTTCCAATGACCTGACAGAATGATGCCAATAGAACAAAATAAACACCATTTTCCATGAATTTCTGGCTTATAGAGTTTTGGACAGCATTCAGAATACACTTTCAATAGATTTTATGTCATAGATGAGAGACATATGAAGATGCTAATCCTTGTATGTGGGATTTTTTAGGGAGATCAAAAAGGGAGGGTAGAATTTTCTGTGCCTCAGTAACTAATTTTTAATTTTATTTTATGTTTTTATTGATTTTAGAGAGAGAGGAAGGGGAAGGGATAGAGAGATAGAAACATCTATCTATTGGCTGCCTCCAGCACACCCCCTACTGGGGATCCAGCCTGTAACCCAGGTATGTGCCCTGACTGGGAATTGATCCTGTGACCTCTTAGTTCATGGGTGGATGCTCAACCACTGAACCACATCGGCCAGGCTCAGTAACTAATTTTAATGCCAACTACTTTTCCTACCACAGCAGTGTAGTATGCTGCCCATTTAATCGACTTAAAGTTGATCTTTTCCTTTCCTGTTTTGATGAAAGGTAAACTCATAATTAAGAGGAAATAGAGAACTATCTATAATAATAAGAGCATAATATGCTAATTAGACTGGACATCCTTCCAGACATCCTTCCGGATGACCTTCCAGATGAAGCAGAGGCAGCTGTGGCAGCGGGCGGGGCCTGTGGCAGCCACCACAGCCGTGTGGGCTGAGCCCCTTGCACAGATTTCGTGCATCGGGCCTCTAGTTTTTAAGAATGGCAGTAAACTACTCCCTGAAAATCCAGTTTAATCTAGATTATGTATTAATGTTTTAAAACTTTAAATAGCAGATCATTCTAAGTAACCGCTTTCTGTTCAAATTTATGATAAATTACCCCGTGCGTGTTTTTGTTTGTGTGATTGTCTTATCAACTGACTCAAATGTTTCTATAAGGACACTCCCTTAAGAGCATCTATATCCAGAAATTATGAGTAGCTTTTCTATATCAGTATCAGTATATCTTGTGTAAGGTAGTGTGTAAATAACATCATTCATTCATTTGTTAAATATATATTCACCGGGTGATGATTTTGCCTGATTCTGATTTACAACAGAAATCCCAACACACAACATCACGAAGCCTCTAGTCTCACGAAGAGTTTTTATTGCTTAGTCTTTAATAGATTGTGGAGAAGATAAATGCAAGATAACTGATATTGGAAAAGAATCCTTAGAAAGGATATAATTGTGATTAGATTTTTGGCTAAATTAAGTGGTCAAAACCTGAGAACTAAGAGTAATGTATTATAGAATGTTATAATGTAGAATATTATGCATTTATGGAATGTGGGAAAGGTAATAAATGACAGAGTCAGGACATAAAAGTAACTTGACAAGCTAGAGAAATAAGCCTAAATTTATATGATGACATTGAGCTCAGTGTAATGCAAGGTTCTCAGATCAAAAACAAGAAAATACATGAGCATTTAACAGAATAACTACACATATACAGAGGAAGAGAAGCGATATTGGTTAAATGATTCTTGACAGTTGTTGACTATAAATTCAATGCCAGACAACCATGAATTATGTTATTAATGTGATTTGTCATAAGTCATGCTGCCAAGAAGTCATCTTGATCTTGGTTACAATGATAGACATGTAGAATTAAGACTGTCATAGGAACACAGAACAAGGTAAGTGATGCATTCTGCCTGTTGTTGGGTTAGGCCTGAGTTAGTTCAGTACGCAACACCATACTTTGATATTGACAAAGTGGAGGATGTTCAGAACCAGAGACAGAACTGAGACAGGAACTGACACATCAGGTGAAGCCTCCTTAAAGGAATAGTGGATATTGAATCTGTAGAAGAGAAGGCTCGAGGGGAGTTTGAGAGCTCCTCTTAAACAGACCAAGAGCTTTCTTGTGTAAGAGTCTTTTGATTTGGTCCTTGTGGCCCCACAGTCTCCAACTGACTCTGTTTGAGGTTGTTTTAGACATTAGATCTTAGGGCCCTAGGATCTCACTATAACAGAAAGGCCTGCATAGGGGCCTGGATCCAGTCCTGGGAATGTCATCTTTGCTGTCGTTTTCTTTGCCACCACGCAGTGCGGTTGAGTGGGCTCCTCCTGCGTTGCTACAGTGTGGCCCAGAGACCTAAGAGAGGGGCTCCCACTACCAACAGCTTTCAATTGATCCTGGATGTGCCTGCTGGGATCCTGGTCACTTCTCAAAGGTGTGGTATAGTTTGCATCTTCTTTTCACAGCAACCCTCCTGCAGGGAGGCAAGTCCTTGGTCCCCACCACTCCCAGCAAACTCACCTTTCATCCAGCATGCATGTCTCAGGAATTTCCCGTCCTAACACTTGGCATCAGTCTTCCATTAGCCTTAAGGAGCCTGTCTACCTATGGACTTAGGTAGCCTAATTTGCCTCAGTGGGCTTAAAAATTCATTAATCATTTATTAACTCTCTGGAGGTGGAGACAGGGTCAGGGGCTAATGCATTCATATCACTGTTTTTTTTTGTGTTTTTTTTTTAAACAAAACAATATTGAATCTCATTCTTTATTTCCTTGTGTGTTGACAAAAATTCTCTTTTTGATCTAACCAGTCAAGCACCACTGAGATCTGTTCTGGACAAGGCCTCAACCGTGGCCTATAAAGTTTGGAACAAACACCAACACAGTCCTCACAGTTCACAGCTGCATCCCAGTGGTGATTCGGGCTCTGATTAAAGTGTTTGCCTGAGAAAACTCAAGGCTGCCCAAATCACTTCCTATTTGTTCCTGAGACCCCCCGAAGAGAGGGCCCCTGTCTCCCAGACTCTGGGATGTAGGAGCTTCACTTGGATAAGCACCAGCAAACCCAGTGCATTGCACATAAATCAACTCCTGCTTTCTAACTTCCTGTACATTTGTCACTTCCCTGACTCTGCTCAAGTCTCAGACATTCCCACTTCCTACCCCCTCATTTTCCTTATAAAACAACCAATCGCTTCGGTACAGATTGAGGTTGCTTTTAGTTCACATATTGCAATAGTCCAGGAGTGAGTAAAAGTAGGTTAATTATAATAATAAATAATACAATAACTAATGAATAAATGATAATAAAAGAATAAACTCTGTTTTGGGTACTCACAACTATAAACCTACTTTTGCCCACCCTGATGATTGTTTTTTTTGTTTGTTTGGTTTTTGGTGATTAAAATCTGCCCTTACCACTTTAACTAGTGCCTGGCTTTGTTTATCTTTGACAGTTTATGAACAGTGAACATGATACCTGGGGATTGAAGCCACAACCTAGCTAAGTGTCCCGACTGGGACTCGACCCCATGACCTCCCTGTGCACACTAGCCAGGGGCCTTATAGGGCCATTTAGGGGATAGGTAAATGCACCACCTAGAGCAGTGATGGGGAACCTTTTGAGCTCAGCGTGTCAGCATTTTGAAAAACCCTAATTTAACTCTGGTGCCGTGTCACATATAGAAATTTTTTGATATTTGCAACCATAGTAAAACAAAGACTTATATTTTTGATATTTATTTTATATATTTAAATGCCATTTAACAAAGAAAAATCAACCAAAAAAATGAGGGCCATAGGTTCACCATCACTGACCTAGAGGCTGGTTTGGTGCTGAGATTAAATACAGATAGACACCATGTTATCCTTTGGGTTTATGTGTTTCTAATATTCCATATTCCAATCTTCAGTACAGCTGGGTAAAAATATTTCATTTTCTTATTATGTTTACAAGATTTAAAAGGAAGAATTCTATTCTATATCCAGAGTGGTATAAAAAGAGCAGTGCTATTTCTCCCACTGATTGCAATGATTTTTTTTGTAAATACTTGTTAAAAATATAGACACATCCCCTCTAGTTGGAAGCTCTTTGAATATTTTAATTGGTTAATACATTTAATGCACATAACATAACAAGAGCAAAAAGGGGATTCGTTACAAATAAATTTTGGAATCATTAATGCCAAAAATAGGAAGACCATCATAGCAAAAGATATAACCACAGCAGCAACAGAAATTTTACTTCAATATATATATTTTTTCAATCTAAAATAGTGGTTATTTTATGTTTAAGTTATAGGATATAAAATTCCTCTGCAGTTTAATATATTTTAACATACAATACATAAAACTTAATTTTAGGTTCTCAAGAAGAGTGGCGGCAATGGGTGACATGCACAGAAATAACTTCAGTGGCCAAAATATATAAGTGCAGCCCAGGGAAGAATGGGCTACCTCATTTAGTCATCTTAGCCAGTAGTTGTTTTGCTTGACTTTGGAACCCTGTGGACTCATCATTTGCTGCAAAAACTGTAGAAAGAATATGTGTAAACTGAGGCAGCTAGCCTATTTTTATCCTTGTTCTTTTTCTGATAAATGAACTCTCAATCTTGTGGCACTAAAGATAGACCTTGTGGTATTTTGCTACCTCAAACTTATGACAATAAAGACATTTAGAAAATCAAGTCTAATACCTGTGTCATGATATGAATTTGAACCTTATATGTAAAGTCTGTTCTTAAGAGATCAAATAAAGAGAGGTACTTATTGTAGTCCTACAATTAGAATTGAAAGTTAAAAAAGATTTTAAAAATGCCTTTGGGGGGAGGTAAGCGAACCAAAGCTAAATGATGACCACTTATGGGAAAAACAAACAAATAAGCTTTTTTTTGTGTGTGTGTTGGCTGTTGTCATTTTTTTTTTGACACTCTAAGGGAAAAGATGTCAGTGCCTCTGACTAGTCAGGTATTGCATGTTGTAAAACTTCATGCGACACACCGGTTGAAAATCACTGCCCCGAAGTGATCTTTTGACCAGTTTTTAACAGCCATCCTCTCTGTCAGGTGAGCCGTGACTATGCTACAACTCACAGGCCAGGCTGTTTCTCACCACAGTGCAGTCTCGTGCAGGCCATTTTCCCACCATGGCTTCTGCTCATTTTGCCTGCTAAGAGCCAGGGATATGTGTAGGCTGTCAGATTTCAGCATTGTGCCCTTGATGAAATGAGTGAAGACATAACCTATGAAACCAACTGGAGTTTCATTTGGCCATTTGGTGAGATGAGTTAGACCAGAGTTTCCTTTTAGTACTAAAATCAGAGTTGCAATAATTAAAAATATATAAACCATGATTATCAAATTCATCTACTTTTTCTTAGACTACAACTGAGACTACGACTATACATGGAAAAACTAACAAAATAGGGGTTATGCAGAGCATGAATGAATACATTTGGGGAATAACATGCAGAGACCTCTCCTCCAATAAAATATTTAGCAATAGGGCTTGCAATGAAGTTCTAGACAAATGGGCTGAATGTCTAAGGGCAATTCATATTATTGTTGCAGCATCTACACTGCCAGAAAGTCATTTTTAGGAAATTCTCCTGAAACAAATGCTCATTCTATTATTGCTGTAAATCTTTATAATTATAGTCGCGCAGCATCCTTATTATCATTTGGTCATGTTAAATAGTCATTGCGGTTTTGTAAAAACTTGAAATGGCTAAAACAATTGCAGTAACTTGAAAGGCAATTGATACTCGCAGGACTACATTTTACCCAGTAGAAAAAGGCTTTGAATCGTTAATTCTGTACAAAGCACAAATCTGGCCAGGGATATAAAAAAGAGGCCTGAATTATTTAAGCTAATTTTTTAATAGGAAAACAGTACCACGCACCAAAGCTGACTTCACCGCAGGACTTCCATCTGTCCGAATGGTAAACAGTCACCACCTGGCTTCTGTGTAAGATCATTGCTCCCACCATCCATGTCACAATTTCCATTTCAAAACCCATTTTCAGCCGCCCCCTGTTATCATGGTCAGAATAAATCCCCCATCTATGTGATAATAATTGGAGAAAATAAGCCAAGAAACAATCATCCTAGACTGGTTAGCTCGCTACTGCATTGTTTCTATGGGATGCAAAAGAGACCAGGGCCTTCTAAAATAGAGAATAGCAACATGGACTTTGTGTTCACATCTCAGGCACGTTTGCATCAATTCTGCTGCTGCTACGGCAACTCATCTTCTACAGTTGCTACTGTGGTATTGCTTTAAACCATTGCCTCATCTTAGTCTTTGCTACTAGATTTGCTTATTACTAATATGTGCTGAGAAAAATCACTTATTCCCTCCCATGGGGTCTTTCTTCCCTGTTCTATAGAACCAGCGCATACCCAGGTAGGTGTCTCTTCATGTGTCCCTTCCCTAGAAACTGCATTCAAGGATAAACTCATAGAGAGTTTGTGGATGAGAGGGGCCATTCACATTGACACCCAAGAGCTGCTGCAGGTAAAGGCATCTCCATGGGTCTCCATGGGTCTCACCTGCACTCTAGCCAGACAGATGGCCAAGCTGCGCCTGAGCTCCCTATCGTGCTTCCCCTATCACTACAGCCACCCTCTCCTGCTGGCCACCACATAGCTCTGCCACCTCCAAAGCTACCTACCTTTCTTCTCTGGGAACAATTGCTGAGTCTCCAGAGTATGCTGACCACCTGCTGCTGCCTGAGGAGGAAAACTGATCTGGCGGTGCCAAGCCACCTCTCTGAGTCACAGTGTCATAAGAGCTCTTCTCGATGGTTCACATGCCTCCCTCAGTGTCCTGCACCTCAGGTGGAGATTGAGGACACATTTCTGTTATTGATTTTAATTCTTCTCACAGAATTCAGACATATAAGATTCTCTTAAGGCGCCTGTCCCCACCTCTCTCTGTCTCTGCCTATATATTTGTGAACATCAAGGGAAGTACATTTCTTCTCCATAAACCAGAAAAACATATATGCTGATATTAATTAATATTGATGAATATTCATGTAGAATAAAAACTTTCAGAATACACAAGGGAAAGAATGTATATATTTAATAAACATGAACAGGGCAAAGACACGTGTGGTTATCTGTCATGTAATACATTTTAACAAGTAGGGTTTTCTTTTAAATAGGAGGAAATATTATTTTAAGATAAGTTTTCAATGAGTAAATCTAAGATTTACTGTTCATTTTAGCTCTTTTAAAAATGGGTTAGTTCACCATGGGGTAGAACTGGTGGGATTTATATTTTGCATCGCCTCTTCATTCCTCAAGCAATGAAGGAAATTCCAGTTGTCAGATCACAAAAAGCAGGTTTCATACATAACATACTGATTATCCTTTTTGTTTTAACTCCAGGAAGTGCATTTAAAGAAAATGTAGTTTGATTTTCTTGAAATGGTCCTAAAGACTCAAAACAATTAAAATCATCAACTCTATCAGACCAGTGGTAATATCAGGTTTCCCTCTTCCTGTGAGCTGGTTGGCTCTACTGAGAAAGCTTCAACAATTCCGTAGCATGACAAGCTTTGGGGAAACAAAATCTATAATGACAAATGGAGTAATAAATAAGCAAAGGCAAGTGATTATAATAGATTCATAAAAGTAAAAATTGAAAGGAAGGAAATAAAAAATATTGATTAAGCATGACTTCTAAAACAAAATATTACTCTAGTGGTTTTCTTGAATATTTTATAATGCAATTATCCATATGTATTGGAAGTTAATGTTCTACCAGTTCACTTGGACATGCATAATTAATATGATTTTATAGAAAAGTTAAAAAATTACTAGATTTTAAGAAAAAAGATAACCATTTATGTAGTTGTTTTTCAGTTTATTTATATTTTATGTGTTACTAGACTTCATTATCAGAAAATAACATGCCCCTCTTCATAGCAGCTGCAATCCATTAGCCTAATGGATTGAAATGACAGATTGTCTTAGAAATTGTCTATTGTGTGGCAAAATCATATGTGAACCCTAGAGTGAAAAGTATTGACATTATTAAATATGAGAAACACAGTGTGTTCAGGAGGATGTTCATAAAAACGATGAGATATTTGAGTAACCCACCAGAAAGTAATATGACTTTTAGACCAAAATAGAAGCTACTGTCAGTCATTGTTCAACAGTGTTTGATATAAAATAATGCTAATTGATTTATCTTCTTATCCTATCAAACACTATGCATATGCTTTATGCATATATTTTATTATTACTCATTGCAGTACCTTGTACAATTGCTTTTATTCACCCATTCAGAAACAACAGCTACAGTATCACCCACAAAACATTCGATGCCTGCTCTGTACTCAGTATTAGAAAAGTACATTGCTCATGACCAGACCCTACACAAACCAAAGAAATAATCTTAGGTTTACAGGGTCATAACTAACTAGGAAATATTCTTTCCTCTTGTTCATATTCTCATACTCTCTTAGCCACCTATGCCTCACTTTTATCACATGACATTAAGAAAATCTCTGGGTTGTGGGGTTCTCTGATCAAGATCGGGTCCACAGGCAACAGCTCCTGAAGCCTGGGCTTTGGCATTCCTGAGTATAGTCTTGAGACAAAGGGGAAAGTGAGGAAGGACATCTTCAGTTTTAGGTGTTCCCAGTATTGACACAGGAAACATGTGTTCAGTGAAGTAAGCCACCTGTTGACAAGAGGAAGAAATGAAACAAGAACGCTTACAGGAGGGCTTGTGTGGGGTCACATTTCCTAGAGGAAAGAAACAGTCATCGCCACTACTACAGAGGAATTGAGGCACCTGGACTCACCTCTTCCACTCTATACAGATATAGTTCCAAAAGCTGGTTTGTAGCTGAATTCACAATATTGTCTATTAGACACATGTTGAACCCTCTAAATTGTCAACTTTATACAATTTAGTTATTCTCCAATGAATAACTTCCTAACCTATAAGCAAATCTAAGTCACTGTTCGGGACTGAATGATTGTGCCCTTACAAAACTTATATGCTGAAGCCCTAACTCCCCATGTGATGAGAATATTGGGAGGTGGGACCTATGGGTGATTAAATTTGGATGAGATTATGAGGGTAGAACCCCATGATGGGATTAGTATCCTTTTATATAAGATGAGATTGGGGCCCTCAGTTCTCATTGCCCTGGGAGGATACAGCGAGAAGATGGTCATCTATAAGTCAGGAAGAAGACCTCCAGAACTGTGAGAAATAAATGTCTGTTGTGTAAAGAATTTTGTTATAGCAAGTAGCCTGAGCTAACTGAGATAATTATTTATTTTTAGGGACTAAAACAAATATTGAAAAGTGTTTAGCTATTAGATATAATATTAACATGGTCAAACTTTGGAGAGGGGGAATGATCATATTCTTAAATATAAATCCTGAAAAGGGGAAAGAAAATAAGAAAAGGTTTTTAATAAATTAGACATAAATGTTACCAGAAAATTATAGTTAACATTTAAAATGGTAATAATGAAAGGATAATAGCTTTTAAATATGGACCTTTCTTATCTAAATGTCTTAGAAAAGGAAAAAATGAATAATAATATAGTACTGTCTGATGTTCTTTTTAGTAGAAAGCCAGTCATTTAGAAATTAATTACTTCTACTAGGTCACAAGGACACTTCTTTTTCTTTATTCTCTCTCTTTTTTTCTCTTTCTTTCTGTATCTCTCTCACACATAAACAACCCATTTATTTACTTTTATTTAGTCAAACAATATTACCTATTCTCTGATCATGTGATTATAATTTAGTTTGGAAGACAAAATATTTATCAATTAATTCATTCAACAGAACTTTATCCAATGTCATTATTGTATCTATTATATATTCACATACTAGTTAAATATGAAAAATAATCATGCAGTAAATTACAGCATAAGTTCCCAAGGAGAATAGAAGAATTATAGATGAACTTGAGATCAGCATTACTGGGATTTAAATGTAAGTAGAACTGAGACATATTAGATTTATGTAGGGATAGAAAAAAGGAAAGCCAATTCAACTAGGTGCTAGTGTGCATTTCAGGCAGCAGGAATCTCTATATATAAAAGCCTAAGTGACTATTTCGACCAGTTGTTCGGACGACTGGTCGACCAGTGCTATGATGTGCACTGACCACCAGGGGGCAGATGCTCATCACAGGAGCTGCCTCCTGGTGGTCAGTGCTCTCCCACAACCAACCTCCCATGGCCAGCCAACCTCCCATGGTCCCTCCCCCTGGACGGCCTGCCCCAATTGGCCTTGATCAGCTCTGATCGCTGGCCAGGCAGAGGGATCCCACCCCTGCATGAATTTGTGCACTGGGCCTCTACTAGTAAATACTAGTAATTAGTCCCAAAACAGAAAGGGGTGCTTGGGAGTTCTTAGCAAGTGACAGGAACAGTTATAAAATTATTTATCATCCATACTTCACTTAGAAAATTATCTAATCAATATTAGTCTTCCTTTCTTAATAATAAAGAATCATAGAATACTTTTATTGTGGTCATTCTTGCTCTAATATACTGTATACAGTTATTTTCAAGAATTGTTTACTTGTTTTATTTCCAAAGATTAACCATTGATGTTATTATTAAGATATTGTCATTATGATGATGATGATGATAATGACAATATCATAATGGTATTTTTATTCTTACATCAACTCATGATTTTATAGTTCCCTACAAACTTAAGTGTTTTTTGTTTGTTTGTTTTATTTTTTGCTTCATTTGTATTCATTACACTTCTTACTTCTCGAAGCTTCCTTCCAAAATACTTTTCATTATTCATTAATTTCCTGTAGCAAAGTTGTATTGGATAGATATCTTAGCTTTTTAAAATATTTAATATTAAAGTAGCAATTCCAAGGGTATTCACTCTCCAATTTTTCCCTCTCACTTTGAAACATTGCTCAATTTTCACCTCCTCTTCCTGCCATAACATCTTGTCTGAGTCTCAGAACTCTGAAGGAAAAGCTGGGTGAGGGGCTAAAGCGTTGAAAATGCTCTATCTGAGTATCTCTGCTTAAGAAAAAAAGTTTTTCTAACAATATCCACATAGCCTTCCTCCAAAATGATCCCAATATTGGAGTACTTTAAATGCTAAAGTAATGGTTCCTGCTCTGGTATCCTGTTGTTAGTACCTATGAAATAAAACTGCTTACCATTGTTCATTTATAGAGCAAATTCCAAGAGTATTGATTTCTAATTATTTCCCTTGAACATCAGGAGAATTACATCTTATCTAACTGATACACATGAAGTGGGTATAATAAAATCATCACATAAATATTTCACAGCATAGTTACAATTATGGTATTTGAGTCTCATGTATATATAATACATTTTTAAGAAAATTTCATATAGGGTCGGTGCGGGGGCGGCGGCGGCAGTGGCTGCGGCGGTGGTGGAGGAACAGGGCGGGCCATGGCAGTGGTCTGCGGGACGGTGTAGCGCTGGGCGCGGGGCAGGCGGGAGGTGACGGAGAGAGGCGGGATGGGAGCGCCGCAGCTGGACGCTCGCGGTGGTCTGAGCTGCTGACCGCACACCCCAGCTTGGAGCCCAAGGCAGCGGCGTTGGCGGCGGCGGAGCGCCAGGCAGTGTGTCTTCTAATCTGATAAAGTCTTCCATGAAAACTTCGTTTAAAAAAATAAGTAATGCCATCTGTTTTCCTAAAAGACTGAAATGGGGGCTACCATTTCCAGTCAAGAGAGGCTTCTTTGATCAGTTCCTAATCAGTTCCTAACTAGAATTCCGACCAGAACTTTGGCTGGAGATCCTGGCTAGAGGTCCTGACTAGGCTGCTGATCAACTGAAGGCTGTCGAGGTAGCTGGTACCGGCATCCAGAGATCGGCTACTAACCCGGCGGCTACTAACCCGGAGGCAACGACTCGCAAGCAACGCGACTGTAAGAGCCCAGAGGAGACCGGCACCCCTCCACGGAAAGCAGATTCAAGCAACAGCGGCCTCCTGATCACCACACGCTCTGCCTGGGGAACAGTTGCTGTGTGTGAAGCCTCCCTCCACCAGCCAGAAGAGCCACCACAGCTGTGAACAGCACCCACCAGAGGCCCTGCTATCAACAGAGGAGCCGCTGCTACCACAACCGCCCAAGGAGCAACCACAGCCCGAGGAGCCACTGCCACCCAGGGAGCTGCCACTGCCACCCAGGGTCCAGCCACTGAACGACTCAACAACTAGTCATGTCAGTGAGATCAAACATGGGTAGACAAAGAAACCCCCAAAGGAAAGAAAAGGAGGACTCGCCAGAAAAGCAGCTAAGTGAGACAGAGATATGCAACATGACGGAAAAAGAATTCAGAATAAGGTTCCTAGAGTACATGCACCAGATGTTCAAGAAGCAAGAAGAAACAGATGAAAAACTCAACTACTTATGCAAGAAGCTAGAAGAAACAGATGAAAAAATCAACAACTTAAGTAAGTCCCAAGAAGAAATGAAGAGCGACATAGCTGCAATAAAAAACACCATTGAAAGTATCAACAGTAGACTGGGAGAAGCGGAGGACCGAATTAGTGAATTAGAAGACAAGGAAGCAAAACACACTCAAACTGTACTGCAAATGGAGAAAAAAATGAAAAGACAGGAGGAGAGCCTAAGGGAGCTTTGGGACAACATGAAACGAAACAACATACGAATAATAGGGGTGCCAGAACAACAGAAAGATGAACATGGATTAGAAAACCTGTTCTAAGAAATAATATCAGAAAACTTCCCTGAGGTGGGGAAGAAAAAAGTCACACAAGCCCAGAGAGTCCCAAACAAGGTGAACCCGAAAAGACCCACACCAAGACACATCATAATTACCATGGCAAATGTTCAGGATAAAGAGAGAATCTTACAGGCTGCAAGAGAGAGACGGAAAGTAACATACAAGGGATCTCCCATTAGATTATCAAATGATTTCTCAACAGAAACACATCAGGCCAGAAAAGAATGGATGGAAATCTACAAAGTGATGCAAAGCAAAGGACTGAATCCAAGAATACTCTATCCAGCAAGGCTATCATTCAAAATTGAAGGGGAAATAAGAAGCTTCACAGACAAAAAAGGGCTAAGGGAGTTTATCACCACCAAGCCAGCCATGCAAGAAATGCTAAAGGGACTGGTGTAAAAAGAAGAAATATCAAGCTCAGAAAGAAAACAGCCACACACACACAAAAAAAGAAATGGCTACAAACAAGTACCTTTCAATAATAACTTTAAATGTAAATGGACTAAATGCTCCAACCAAAAGACATCGAGTGGCTGAATGGATAAAAAAACATGACCCATACATCTGCTGTCTACAAGAGACCCACCTCATTAGAAGGGACTCACACAGACTGAAAGTGAAGGGATGGAAAAATATCTTCACGCAAAT